>NC_135998.1:27137491-27437491 GCF_048128805.1 Centroberyx gerrardi
CCAAGGAAAGTAGCTATTGGCTGTTCATAAAGTCACTAGAAAGTGGCCAGATGATGTCATACGCTAATTTGCATCTGCATATTTTTGCTACAGCCCCCCAGAGGAGCTACTCTGTGGGAAGTGCTGTGAATCAGACCTCTTTGGATTAAACAAGCAAGTAAGTAATTTATGTGCATCGGCATCAGCCATACCAATTTGTCGCCAACTGTTTAGGAGTCAACACATTAACCTTGTTCCCCATGGTCCGAAAGAGTAGCGAGATTTGTTGCTGGTCGTTTTCCAGATATAAAGTCGCCAGGGGGGTCTGAAAAGTTGCTACATCTAGCAACAAAGTTGCCAAGTTGGCAACAGTGGATGAATACAGTAAAAAGCACGAACAGCTTTATTACTAAAAAGGTCAGTCTTGTTACTTTGGATAACGCTTGTCGCCCACTATCATTCCACTCAGTGCGTCGTCCCCCGCTCTCTCTGTCGGTGCATGCTGTTGCTGTTCTCTGTCTCCCTGCAGGTGCCTGGTGGGTGGAGCGGGGGGTGGGGGGGGGCATCGGCTAGATCGGGAGCACCTCGGCCCGTGGGCTGCCGAAGAGTCCGTGCCATCCCGTTGGACTCCCTCTCCCCCCGCGCAGACACCCTTTCGGTTTTGTGTGGCGTTGGCGTCGGCTTCTGCATTGTTCTTTTGTTTTCCCATCCTGCAACACCCCTCCACCACACTCTGCACACACGCACTCACCCACACCACTGACGTGACTGACTTTCACACCCCATCAAAGCTGTTCGTTTATTGACTTTGTAATAAATTTCTTCATTTTTCGCTCACAGGCCAGATTATGACAATAGTGTTTACTTAAGTCTTTGCACGGAACAGTGAGGCAAACTATGTTCTCATCCCTAAGTCCACCAACAGGCCAAATCTCCCCAAAACTTGTTGTATTCCTTCAAGTCTGAATAACCATTCATTAGTTTTTCAAAAAGATATGTTTATTAAGATGTTCTTAAATGTGTCTGAGTGTGTCGGGACACTTTGTGTAATTCTCTCACCGGGTTCGTGTATAGGGGTAAGCGTTCCAGGACTCCTCTTCCACTCGGAGGGCAGCTTGGGGCAGAATGGAACAGAACCAGGACGGGATGTGTTTGCCGATGTGGTAGACCTTGTGTGTGTACTGGCCCAAGCCTCCGGGGCCGTCCTCGTAGGGCTTATTCTCCAGGATCTCCACCCCGCTGCCCTCGCCGCAGCTCTCCTCTCGGCTCTTCTTCTGCAGGGCGACAGGAAGATGACGGGACAGAGGGAGGGAGGGAGAGAGGGAGAGAGGAGAGGGACGTGCTCAAGATCAGATTTATCCGATAGGGGGGGGGGGGAACCCATGTTTACATTATCTGAAATCCATCTTGCGTCGTCCATGTCTGAAATTTGCGACATTATTTTACAAAATGTGTTGTGTAATGAGGCTGAGAGGTATTTCAATTGTGTTTGGGGAAACCATGAAGTATGTCTCACTTCCTCTCTCTCTCTCTCTCACACACACACACACACACACACACACAAATAGAAAAATATCAATTTCCATTTCCATCACAAAGCTGGATGGATGACGCCACAGAGGCAAAGTGCTGAGTAAGGAGGAAAACAGCTGCCACATGTAAAAACTGTCCGCATTTCTCCTCTTTCTTTCTTTCACTTGCTTTCCACCCCTTATTATACAGTAGTACTTTTTCTTCTTCTTAGTTCAAACACTCTTACTTCATAAGCAACTCGCTTTGCCTCTTATTTTTCTCTCATCCCAGCTCTGTGATGTATTTTGTACTGATATGAGGCAGTAAAGTCAGCTGAGGCAGACTCACTGTTACTGCAGTAATCAATATTATTCTGCTATGATTATCATACACTCTACTCCCCTTACATGGTTACAGAAATGGCTGCTACCAGGATCAGTGTGTTTAAAAAAAGTTTTTTTTTACAGTCAGAGTCAGTGAGTAGAACAGGCAAAATGAAAGACTTCTCCCCAGCATCTCCAGTTAGAGGCAGCAGATGGTTGAACCACACAGATCCTGTAAGCCAGAGCCGTGTATTAGCCTGCTGCTCCTCAGAGGGAGCCGGGGATTACATCTTAGTTCACAAACACACCACTTCCCCTTAAGAGGTTCTCCATTTAGACTGCCGCAGCCGTCTGGGCTGTAGCGCCCAACCGCAGCACATGGCAAAGCACATGGAGGGTTTAGATGTTGGCAACATAGATTCAACCTGGAGTATGTGATCTAGGAGAGCGATTGTCTCCACCAACAACCAACTAAAATGATCTTCAGTTTATCTTTTGGATTAGTTTGAGAATGAATTGACCCCAAACTGGGTTGATCAACTATTGATCAGACAGGTCATCATTTTGAATGGAATGGAGTGAGAAATATTTAATAATAGAAAATATTGAATAAGAGATTAGCAGTTCGTTTAGCTTTTCTTCAAGCCTATTTGCTACCTGTTGATTTGTGTGCAGACCTATCGCACAGACACACACTGAGGATGGAACAGGTGCTTTTACATGTCAATATTAAGTCTGACTAAAAGCTTAATTCATGTCTAAGTCTAAGTCTCAGTCCATTTTTATACACCTGGCCCCAAATTACATCTCTTCACAAACTGAATGATGTCTACGATAACAATGCTTTAATACAGCATTGCATCTTGCTAGTTTCTCTGTATGCATGCTAAGCTTTACCCCTGAATCTGAAATGATCTCACAGCTGAGTGAGTGCGATGACTGTCACAGGACCACAGACATTGTGGTGTATCAAAGGGATGAATGATACACTGATTCAGTCTTCTCCTATGTAAAGCGCTTCGGGACAAGGAAAAGCACTATGTGAATGGGAATTGTCATGATCATTATGAGCAGCAGTAGCGGGTCAAGAATGAAAGCTCAGACTGAACATGGAGCTCTACCTCCCGATGACTTTAGGGAGGTGGTATCAGTAATGAAGGTCGGAGGAGGCAAACAGCTGGAAAATTGCTGTAATCTAGCAGGTAATGTAATTTAGGAGAGGAGGCGAAGGGCCTTAAATTACCTCCCCTCCCCTCCCCTCCCCTCCCCTCCCCTCCCCTCCCCTCTCCTCCGCATCCTCTCCGCATCACAGATCTCTGTAAATGACACGCATCTTAGAGACGAGGACGCCAAAGAGCGAGTATCTGCTGGAGCATTACTCGAACAAAACGGAGACAATGCAGAGAGACAGGAAGTCACCATCCTGAGTCACACACTCTCTCCAGCTCTTTGTTGAAATGAATGTAATAAGATATTCTAGAAAAACAGATAGATTCTCTGGAGTACTCTGACACACATATGTCATGTCACTGGCATGGAGGTGGAAGCATTTCTACACTGAGGATGCCGCGTCTGCTATTGTATGTCTGCTGGTGTTTGGCTGTCATCAATACTCAGACAAACAAACACACACACACACACACACACACACACAAAGGAGGCGGAGTGCTAGCAGCATCGGGTCAGTACTTCATTAGAGTGCTGACCGCTGACGTCATTCCCGCTCTGACACATGTGAACATGCGAAACACACAAAAGACAAAGGGAGATGAGTGGAAAAAGACTAACAAATTCAGCTCACAGATGCCATGCTTCCAATACCGACAAACAAGTAGCGAGCTGCAGAAGGCTGAATCAATATTAGGAGAGTAAAAAGATGGATGACACAAGTTTCAGGGAAATTCTGCAGTCTCAAGTGACCTTTCTGACAGGAGTATGTTAAAAATAGGTTTTTCTATCGCCACAATGACGGCTATTGTGTGCTTGCGCTTTCTCCTGATGCGCAGCTATTTCAGATAAGTGCATCGGAACCAAAGTGTATAAGTGCGGAGGAAAGCAGCTGAGGAGAGAGTTGCAGACTCGAAGCGTAAGGTAATAATTCCCGAAGTCCTTGAATGTGCAATAAAGCAGCGGCGAGGGACACGGCATGCAAACAAAAATGAGCGGCTGACTGAATGAAAAAGAAGGTCTGAGGGAGATAAATCGGAGGATTTGGGGGCCTCCGAGCTTCTTCGATTCGACTCAAGGACAAAAAGCAGCGTTCGGCAAAAAAAGAAGTCTGAATGAGCGGAAGTGTGGCAGAAAAGTTTCAAAGAGTCTCTCAAAAGTCACACAGAGAAAGAGAGGAGGAGGGGTGGAAATGAAGAACGGCTGACAAAGAAGGAAAGGCAGGACGAAAGAATGAGAGAAAGAGTGAATGAAAGAGTGAAAGAAAGAAAGAACAAAGCCCACATACAGTCTGGGGAGTGCTACTAGCCGGGGCGGACACTTTGTGGACAACATCAGAGGAATTCTAATGGGCTGGGCTTTGCTGAGGGTCTCGTTTCTGCTGGGCTGAGCTGTCCCTGAATAATTTATATGACACCGCAAGGTTAGCATAAACCAGGGGTACACACACACAGCTCCCATCCTCCGGCCTAGCAGGCCTACACACTCCTCACCGGGGCCTCGTGCATTTCATACACATCCTGAGTTAGCCCTTTTACCATTTTGCTCTCAGTTTAAACCAGTAACAGAGAGCAGTCATGTTTCAAACTGTCTGGATTATAGGTGAAAAAAAACAATAAACCAATGAGAAGTCGCTCTCTGGAAAAAAATAAAAAATGGAAGAAATCTAAGCGGTAAACTGACATTTCTTTGCATAAAGTGCAAAAAAAACAAAAAAAATGCACCAACAGAACACATCTCAGTAAGTAGACCGTCATCAATTTCCATCAGTTATAGGTTGAGTCTTGGTTCGTTTGTAGTTATTGTGTAGAAGCTGGTATATTATTAAGATATATTACCAACAATGAAGAGGTAACTGCTCATTCATGGCAAACACACATGTAAAAACCTGCATGACTGCTGCATACACATGCAGCATGTGCACAAACCCAAACTGTATCCAGTATGAGGAGCTCACAATTTTGGCAGTGTAACGTTGTCATGGCAATGCCGACTGCACCATCATGTCTCCTCTCTCTCTCCCTCTCCCTCTCTGCCCCTCCCTTTCAATGTCTCTCTCTCTCTCTCTCTCTCTCTCTCTCTCGCCCATATCACAAACATAATGATGGCAGCTACTGCCATGCTGCAGCTGATGTCACCGGTTGCTATGGCAGCCAGCACTCAACTGTGACGCTGAACTGGAGGAGGGGTCCGGCAGTGTGTGTGTGTGTGTGTGTGTGTGTGCATACAATACATTGTAAAAACTGAGATTCAGATGGTTTGTTGAAGGATTTTTTTTTAAATCTTCCTGCACCATTTATCCTCCTGTCCATACTTTTGCCACCCGCCCCCTCTCGCTGCTTAATTTAGGATCTTTCTCTTCCAACCACTTTCTCATACATCTTCCCCACACCACAGACACAAATGCCAAAATTGCCATAAAAGCTAAAACACACTGTCTGGGGTGTCAAAATTAATCAGTGGAGGGAATCTGTGAGAGAAGATAATAAATGACGCTTAGAAGTAACCTATGCTTTCCCTTCTTTTACCTTAAATTTTCCCTTACTTGAGCGTTCCTTAAGTTTGCGGTTTTCCTTGCAATTTCCTTGCCCTCAGTTTAAAACCAACCACAGAAACATTTAAAACACTCGGATGACAGAGAGAGAGAGAGAGAGAGAGAGAGCGAGAGACAGAGAGAGAGAGAGAGAGCAACTGTTTTTAACACCAAAGCATCTCTTGTTACCGGCTGTCCTCTCTCTCTCTCTTTCTGCTGTATTTAAGCAGAAAGCATCACCTACTGGAGGTGAAACAAAAACAGCTATGGAAACACCTGTGTGTGTCAACAGTAAAGACTTACGGTTCGGGGAAGGGGCAGATAAATGATGAATCACTGAGGAAAACATTGAGCAGAAAATACTGGATCCAGTGCTTCTCAAAAACAACATTATTACCACTATAGTATTACTGCCACAGTGTCAGCATCCCTCCTGGCCCTGCAGATGAGACTGTTTACTATGACCAGACACTGGGTAATCATCTCTTGTATCAGTTTTATAGGATCATGTCTTGTAAACCTCACTGGCACAGGCCCTGGGTCAGCTCGATGGGAGGCACGCTAAACATGATAACAAATGATTACAGCGCCACCGAACAATCAGTCAATCAATACCTTAATCAAACAAGCACATATCAAACTGATGAACTAGCTTCAGTAACAAGGATTAGCTCTAATGGCTCCAAGGCAAACACTCAGCCTGATGGCTCAACGCTTACTGTGGCTTGTATAACTTTACACTTTTCCCTTCACACACAGTCATTTATTCATTTATGGAGAACTCACAACGGACGAGGCTAATGTAATGAGTGACTGGAATATGAAATCTACTATCAAATCTGCAAAAATTAACCATGTTTATTGTTTGTGATTTATAGAAATTGGTGAAAACCTAAATATCAATGTGGTTTGACATGAAATATCACGCAATCCCGATTACAATTTTGAGTCGAATGGTTTTTCTATTTCATTTATAGTGTGCATGTGAGTGTATGCATGTGTGTGTGTGTGTGTGTATGTGTGCCTGTGTGTGTGTTTGTGTGTGTGTGTGTTAATAAAACCCAAATGAAACACAATCCACAGGCATACGGAGCACCAGCTGGTGTGGCGGACCTCACGTTACCTTTCTGACCCTCTGACCATGTTCTCCACCGCTCTGCTCCGCAACAGCGTGACCCCCTGACCGCCCGACCGCCCCGCCCTCACACACAAACCTGAACTCACCTCACATGTTAACACGTGGTCTGGGGTCATTAGCCCGCCTGATCCCTAGCTTCTCCTCTTTCAATTTAGGATTATATCTACAGTCATATAAAAATGTGTTCCCATCATGTGATATTTCAGTGGAACAGAAAATGCGTAGGATTCGTGACATCGACACAAACACAGACATTCTTCAAGTGATCACTGTGTACATACGTGTTGGATGTTAACATGTTATGTGAAGCAAGCCACTCACCTGGATCATGTAGAGCTGAGCGATACGGTACTCCTCCACGCTCATGGGCATGGGGATGCGGTACTCCTTGATCAACATGGTTGTGCTTGAATGGGGTGGGCTTGTCTGTGTGTGTGTGTGTGTGTGTGTGTGTGTGTGCGTGTGTGTGTCCAGAGGGCACGGAGAGTAAGAGGGCTCCTCTCAATCGGCTTTGCTACCCAAGCAGCATGGTCAAACAGCGAGGATGGGAGTCATCGCCATTCACACCTGAGAGAGGAGAGAGGAAACAGATCCGAGTGAGTGGAAGTAAAAAGAAAATAAAAATGGGAAAAACAAACAACTCCTCGCAATATGCAGATGACTTCAGTTTCCCACAATATACCTGTTAGCTTACAAGTTGTAAACAAGCTACCAGAGGAGGAATTAGCATGATAGTCTCGAGGATTAAACCCCCCCCACACACACACACACACACACACAAGCCACCGCTTCCTGTGTGTCCCCTCCTGCCTGATTCACCGGCCCTCCTCCAGATCTATTACAAGGTAATCCAATGACCCGGCAACATCCCCGTAATGCCCCGGCAACCTAAATCCCAGCAGCGTCTACACACCCAGAGAGCAGGTCCTTTGATTCAGTGGTTTGATTATGGTCAGTGTACCCCTAAAATCGTCTGTGTGTCTTCTGGTGTGTGTCCTTCTGTGATTTCCTACTGCATCAATAAAGGGAAAACATGGGCATCCTGGTGGCTCAGTGGTCTAAGGTGAATGCTATGTAACTGTGATGCTGCCACCCAACTTTCCACAATACATCAACACCCATTTATCCAAACAACTACCAGATATTGTCCGTTTCCCCCGGCACACGGGTCTCAGCTGTAATGTGTGTGTCAGCAGACAGAGGCTGCACTACGTCCACCTGCTGCCGGGCGAACGCCGGCTCCCAGCCACACATTAACCAGCAGACAGGGATGAGTTCAGGAGAGTCACATGACAATGCCTACTCACTGTTATAGTCAGATTAGCAAAATCCATATTACTGACGCTGTCTTCACTTGAGAGGGAGAGGAGTTGAGATGTCAAATGAAAAGCAGTGCGTGCGTGCATGAGTGTGTGTGTGTGTGTGTGTGGTCGTATCCCACAGTCTGTCCATCTGTGCCATGGTTAGGCTATGCATGTTTGGTCAAGCTGCTGTAGCAGATGAGTGGTAGAGGTCAGGAGATACACTATGATGACGGAGGCTATCTGTAATCCATTGGGACGGAGGTTAGCTCAACAGCTCAGACTTCCTACTAACAGCGTGAGGCATTCATTCATTAGCTTACACGTTCATTATCTTGAAGTCACTCCTGTTAGTTTCTGGATAATTAAAGCAAACGAAAATAATTACATCAGTCCTCCAACCAAATCACAGTGAGGTTATCCGCATAAAACACTCTCTCTCATGCTCCGTTCTGTTCTTTAATGGCACACGTTTGATTCATTATTACATTATCACTAATAGCTACAGGTATTAAAGCTGTAGTGCTATGCATCAACTATGGATGAACATTCACATCCAAGCCACTGCATATATCCACTTGACACAGATACCATGATGTATAATGTTATTTTCTGAGGTGGGGGGTTGGCGATGTGATACAATTACAGCAGAGGAATAGAGTGGCCATTCTCACTGGATCCTACGAAGATTGAGCCCTTGACCTACAGAAGGACTGCTATATATAGAGACACAATAATCCCCATAAAGCAAAGTGCAAGACAGAGACAGATTAGCACTGAGAGACGGACAGAAAGGCAGATCCATGCATGCGGACCCAGCCTTTGGTTTTCCTTTCCCTCCATCCGCCCAGCAAGCTGTGAGTCAGCACATCAAATATAGTACGCTACGTTCGCTAACAAAGCTGAGCTTCACACAAACATCACTTCACACCATAAACTAAAGAGAATTGCTGGCGTAATGTCTAGGTGGATGGCTCAGTGGAAAAAACAGCACTATGCTAACAGCAACAATATTAGACAGCTTGACAGTTTATCATCCACCATCAGCACCAATTTAAACCTTAAGGGGGATGCAGTATAGACGTAAATGCATTTAGGACATTCATTACTGTTGTTACGTAACTGGGATTAGGGATCTGTCTGTCTGTCTAACACACAATCAATCAATCAATCAATTGAGAGAGCGAGAGAGAGAGAGCGAGAGAGAGAGAGAGAGAGAGAGAGAGAGAGAGAGAAAGAGAATTAAATGAGAACATTGATTATAGTTGGTGAGTGCACTACTATAGAGGCAATTTGTACACTTGGTGTTATATTGTCAAGCTAGGGTATTATATTATCCACCGTGTTTGTAACGTGTGTGTGTGTGTGTGTGTGTGTGTGTGTGTGTGTGTATTGTATCTCTACTGCATTTTCCACTATACATATTGTATTGCATGCCCAGCAGCAGCACCAGCCGAGCTGCACAGGTTATAGTTCAGTCCCTGCTAATGGGCTGCAGGCTGCAGGCCTGGAAACAAGCACATTACAAATGCTGGGCTCTGACTTGGCAGACAGTCACACACTTCAATTACATCTTTCAGATGAACCAATGCGGGGAGTACTTTGTCGACTTGTGAGGTAATGCTTTTCAACTCAGCATCTCTCTCTCTCTCTCTCTCTTTCCCTCTAATTACTTTGGGAATATCCACTTCTGAATTCAAACCTCAACTCAACCCAAAACAAAGACTCCCCGGGCTTCTCGCCAAGCTCCCACAGGCCGACCCCACCACAGCACATACAGTAAGGAACTTTGCTTTCTGTCTGTCTCTACTCCGTCTAACTGATCAATTTTGTACCTCAGATAAAAGAAAAGGAGGATTGACTTCTACAGAAATCCTCTTACGCATCACCCCACAATGGGATGGCATTTCCACCATAGACAAGAAAGTCCAACAGACGTTGTTCTTCCTGCAGCAACTGGGAAATCTCCAAAACCAATCTTGGTAAAATTCTATAACTTCATCACCTCACATCCTAAATCATCTGGTTCAACTCTGCCTCATCCCGTTCCGAGAAAAAAACCAAACGTCTCATCTGCACCACTAAGAGGGTTACTGGCTGCCTGCTTCCCTCTATCAAACCCACAGAATAATTGCACCAAATGTGCCACCAATGCACTCAGAGGAAAGCAGTGCTGGTCCATTAAACCCAGTATCGCTTGCCAGCATCTTATTCTTGGGGGGCCGCCTCGCTGCTCAGCCAGCCCTCCCAAGAACACCCCCCACCCAACCCTCCACCCATACACACTGAAATGAGCACTCACACCCATTGTGCAACATGCCACCATAGAGAGTGACTGTCGCAGCCTGAATGTCAAGAGCTGAGATCACTTATCTCTGGAGCTAGCAATTTACACACCCTCCTTACAGGCTTTTCCACACCTACAGCCTTGGAAATAATATCTTATGTAATGATGCTTAGATGTATTATTATTTATCGTAATATAACCACAACGATGCACGGGACGACAGCACTACTTGAATGCTACTTCTAAAACTTCAATAACTCTGGATGCTCATGTTGATACTAATCAGGATTGTTTGTGTCTAGTGTATTAATGTACTTCTTGCACAAGCCCTTCTTACACCACATGCGAGGTATCATGTGTGACAGTGTGTGTATTTCTGCAACATCCAGCCCACACCAAATTCCTCAGAACATGTTTGCATTACTGCCAGTCCCATGAGGCAATCAAATCAATATCCAGCCAATTATCCTGATTGTGAGGTAACACAGGAAAGATACAGTATTCACATGAACCATATGTAGCTTTGTCTCATTTTCATCCTCTGAAGCACACGCAAATGTGGCAGCGGTTGTCTTCACTGAAGCCGGCGCATGATCTCCTGGTGATACATCGAGGTTTGATACACTAGGATGCATCTGATTCAATTCCTCATTGGTTAGGAGAGCAACATGAGTCGTGCTGCGCTAACAAGATCCCCTGCTGGGAATCAGCTCTGCTTCTGATGATAATAATGTATACAGATTTAAAAAGAAAATACCACAGTATTCTTCATGTCTGATGAAATATGCTGGAAAATGAATCAGATGTCTGCCACACACGAGCACGCCAGAATGACACACACAATGTACATAATCTGTCCAGGTTATACTGTATGCTCTCATTGCATACCTATTGTCATTCAAACTAACTGGCAGTATATAACATGACACTATTAGGTTTCATCAGCAGCACTTACATCTACATCTACCTAGATTTACACTTTACGATGAAACAACATCTGCAGCAAAAGATGATCATATTTTCATATTCATTTCTAGATATTGTCTATTCTGTATCGAGTGTTATCTCCCATGCTGGTTGATGTGCACCGCTTACTCCCATCAGCATACAGCACTAAGAAATGATAAACTCGCTGAACGTGCAGCACATCACATCCACCCAACCCTACCGTTAAACATGTGTTGCACACTGCTCGCTCGCAATGGAGCAGGTGAAGAAGCCTTGCTGGAAAAACACATTATATCATCACACCGCACCGAAGCAGCCGTACTGATCTGATCCCTACCAATAATCACAAATACCAGGTATGGATTAATGACATAGATAGGTATTTTCCTTGCACAAAAACACAAAGCAGCCTCCTGAACCCTCAAGCAGAAGCCCGGTCTCGGCCACCAGATGATCCTCAGCCTGAATTGCCTAATGTGGTTTCCTCTCTTCCCCTGCATCTCTCCTCCATCTTCATCAATTTGGACCGGTGTGAGCCATAGCCCAATAGACAGGCATCCTCCATGTCGCCATCATCTAATTTACCTGTGTTTTCATATCGGTGCAGATGAGGGGGGGGAGGAGACTGAGAGAGGAAGCCGCTCGGGACATTTCGACACTACAGACCGTGTGCAGGATCAGTATTTACATGGGAAACAGACGTTTACCTTGCAGAAGGGAACACCCAAACACAGCTACCCAACTGTTCCGGTGAGCAGGGGCTTAGGGGCCATTCCAGATCTTGGTCCCATATGCAAAGAGGCTCGCAGCCCAGGCATCCTTCAGCCCCGTCCCCGTCTAGCGTCTCCTGCTGTCCGCCGTTCCTCCGGAGCTCCCAGCAAATCTCAACCGGCTCGCTTCTCTAAATCCCCACTGTGAAACAGGAGAAGGTATCGATTCTCTCTCTCCCTGCCTTCTCTTCCCCATCCACCTCTTTCCTTTTTTCCCTTTCCCTCGCTGTCTCCACCTCCCCGGGAGCGAGGAGGCTCTGTTACCATGGAGACGCATGAGGCTGCAGCCTGATTCGCGGAGTTTGTTGTGATGCAGAGTCGACAGCACGGCCCACTGGATTGATTGTCTCTCTCTCTCTCTCTTTCTTTCTTTTTCATTAATTCATTCCTTCTTTCTTTCTTTTTTCGTTCTTTCTTTTTCATTAATTCATTCCTTCTTTCTTTCTTTCTTTTCTTTCTTTTTTCCCTCTGTTCGTTTCTTCTTTCTTTCAATTCTCTTCCTACAAAGAATCTTCTCCTTTCTACTGACATTGTGATTGAGAATAGTTATAGCTACCTAATTTAAACTGAATTAAGTGTGTTACAAATGGGTATATTATTAACACACACACACACACACACACACAACATGAAGCACTCTGGTCCATCTTTCAATGAGGTGGATTAAATACAGAAAAATTAAATACATCCTTACTTGTTTCTTTCAAATGTCATTATTTGCAAATGTATTATTAGAGATATATCTGTTTTGAAAGGCGTCACGCCACAGTAAAGCCATGCAAAAAATGTGCATTAATCAGTTTCATCTGCGGGCTCAGAGGCAGATGACCTGCCCTGATGATTATGCATCTATCTGCAGGGTGTCGTGATCATCACGCCTCTCCTGGTGTGTGTTTTGCTCACCTGCATTGTCCACAGAATTTGAATGAGCCAGCTGTGTGGCGCCAACACAGGTCTTTCCTTTTGACTACCAAATCAATGAATGAGCAATGTGTTTATTTTGATGAGTAACAAAATTGAATGCGTTACAAATATGGTTTTATTATTCCAGATAGTGCTACTGCTGTGTCGCTACTCTCCTATCTACAATAGTAATACCTAACCTCATTAGCTAGAATATAGCACTTTACTGTATAGATACTGAACTTAGTACTTTAAATACTTAATATGTAGAGTGTCAATCCACCGATTCACAATGCAAAATGTGAAGCCCACATTCCAACTAAAAAAATACTAGTAAAATAATCAAAGCTCTATGTCAAAGCAGATATCATGATCAGAGGGTAATGGCAGTATAATGCTCTCTTATAGAAAAGCAGGTGAGTATCAAAGAGCATGCTCTCTGAATGAGACCTATTGTCTGTGTGCCTCGACCTGATGTGCACCGAGTGCTGCAAGGGGAGGAGAAAGTCTATGACTCACGCGTCTGTGCTTGATAAACGTCTGTTTAATTACATCCAGCCAACACGTCTCAGTGGGCTTGAGGTTAAAAATATCTCGTGGCCTCCAGCTCGACATATTCTATAGGGGGCTGTGTGACCGCTGCTCCAGCTCCAAGGAAAAAAGGAACATTTTTTATTCAGCATTCAATTCATAGAGGAATTCTGCCTTTAAGGGCTTTTGCTTGAGCTCCACCCCACAGGCATTTAGTATAGCAAATCATAAAAGACAAACTTTTGTCTACATGTCAAACCAAAATCCAGGAAGTAAGGCTCAGCATGAGAATGAGCTTTGAGATTTGCGCGATAGCAAACAGTACATCCTTCCCCTCCCTCTCTGCCTTTCTTTTTATCTGCAAGCTGCAGGGATGGACAGACGCATCCTCAGAATGAAATGTCTCGTTGATGGGTCCTCCACCCACCCACCCACACACACACACACACACACACACACACACACACACACTTTATCTGAAGATCAGCAGAACACGGCTAACAGAATCAGCCTCTACTCTACTACATTACACTAAACACCACAGTCCCACTACGCTCGGCTCCAGAACAGGAACATCTGCTGCTATTATAGCTGTTAATTCATGATCTTGTCAAGCATTGCTTTCCTCACCAGACCCTCCTGTTACTCATCTGATGTGCATCAGGCAGCGTCCTGGGTCTCAGGTTATGACAAATCCTGTGATGTTACTGATGGCATTTGTCAGTAACATCACACTGCCCCCCTTTTCTCTGTTGTCATACATAACCTGTTCAGCCCTCTAATGTGAAACAATGCCAATGTCAGCACACCATTTACACCAAGCCCAAATAAGTTTGGTTTAACTGACCCCTCTCCTGCCTTGGATGTTGTGTTATCATTGCTGCACTAGATGTGGTGGTGGCAGGGCTGGCAGTGTGGTTCATCAGCTGCTTGGCTCCATAATAATCTCATCTGACAGTAAACGTTCAGAGTTCAGATCCAGCAGCCCTGCAGCAATGTCAAAACTAGTGATACGGCGTGTTTCCACTGACCTGTCGTCCATCTTCACAGCCGCTTTCCACTCCTCTTCCTGCATATGAGAAGCACACACGATACGAGACATAATTAGAGGCTGATGTCTTGCTGATAACTTGAATTCAGAACGTAAGTAATTGACACACAGCTCTGTGAAGTAGAAGGAGTGGCTTTGTCAAAGGTTTCAAACCCATAAATACCAAAAATGGAGCAGAAGCCACCTTCTGCTTTCTATTTCAAAACAAATGTGCAACAAATGAACTTCCTTCCTTTATTCAGTTAGAGGAAAGATCAAAACATATTGCAATATGTCTTGAATAGCATAGAATAGAATAGAGAAACTACACCTTATTAATCAACAGATTTCAACAGCCCATGAAGATAAATTGAAGCTGTAAGTGGTTTATCTACTTTTCTTGGTCTGGATACTAAACATGTACACCCACAGCTGATGTGACCATCTGACGCTGTCAAAACATCACCACATAAAAAGAGGAGGGGGGGCACGGAGAGCAAATGAGAGTGAATGTGCCCCTGACGTGATGACTGGGTGATGAGAGAGGACGGTCTATTTTTAGCTCATGGCGACGGAGGGGGGCAGAAAATAGAGTGATGGTGGTGGGGCTGGTGGAAGGGGTGAGTTGTGATGCTTCTCAAATTGCTCCTTTCCTCCATTCTATTAAATGATGGCAATAAATCACTGTCATCTGCCCCTTCAGTAACTTTGAAGTCTCTTTGTCCACTAGCATGCACTGTTCTTAAAAATGTATCTTTGATGAGGAGAGAAAAATACAACAGAGAAAGGAGACGATGATTTATTTTACCCTGATACAGTTCGGTTCATATCAAGCCTGCTGCTGGGATTAGATACAAAAAGTATTGGCTTTTCTTTTGCAGCTTTATATGAGAAATATATGAAGCTACAATGATGGAGGATACAGTGAGCTAAAGGCAACCAGCAGCAACAGCAATCAAAACTCTTAAAGGAAGAATCCACCTTCAGACGCTCTCTCACTGTTACATCTCATCAATCTGTGATGCTCAATGCATTCCAGTAATTTAACTTTAACTTTTTTTGTTGCATCCACTTTCCTTCAACCTGTCTCATCTACTTCTGCTTCAGTCAGTGATTTCCTACATTTCCCAGAATGCCTAGAGACCCCAGAGAAGGTTCCTGGACTTGTTGCATCCAGCTATTGTATTTATGTGTAGGTAGAAAGGGCAATAATAATAGTGATAGCTATTAAGGGCTAAAAAGTGAGAGTCACGCCCCTTACTCCAAACACAGCATGTCTTGTTGCTGCATTGCATTCTGGTCTATTGAGGCTACTGTCAGTGGAGAAACTGGTCTCTCTGCCTCTTCTAGGATGGATTTCTCCCTGTATGGCTGTTGAATGTCAGTGCAAAATGGAGAGTCTAGAAAGAAACTCTTGTTCTTTGATTCTGAAGGACTGACACCAAAACCTTTACGTTTACTGTTGATGTTTCAGGTCACTGAATCATTATCTGCTATTAAGCTCCATTGTAGCTGTGCTGGAAATATCTTGATGTGATGTCATGTCGTCTGATTGGCCAGTTATCCACAGGAATAACAAAAATACACCACCAAACAACAAACTGGGCCCAGAAATTGAAGGTACATCACCAACAGTGTTAAACTGTTAGGGGATTTTTTCCTTTAAGTAATAGCAAAAATGCAATATCATTCAGCAGACTTTCTGGGTTTTTTTTATCTAGGGTCTAAAGCTGAAAACTTCTCATCCTGCATCAATAGCTTTAGATGGTAGCATACGCCTTGTTGTGATCACATTTAATGCATCTTATGCTACATTAGGAACTAATATAATTACTCATTTGATCAAACTGACCACTGGTTTTGCTTTCTTTTGTTTATGAAAATGCATATGCAAACATATATGAATGTTTGGACAACATGGTGATAATAGAGGAGCATCTGGAGGAGTGGAAATGCACGGCTAAAATCAATCAGGTCAGGTTTTGTGGTATCAAGCAGTCTCTAAGTAGGTATTATCATCATCAGAATGAAAGAAATGTGATCTAAAACATATTCATTTATGGCATTCGGTCTCCAAAACCCACTCTGAGTTCTCACAGTACTGCGGCAGGTCGCTGCTGCTGTCTTTCCTGCGAGCCCCACAGAGAGGAAGTCAGCAGGCTGCCACAGATCAGACAGGCCGACTCTACACCCACCGGCTGCTCAGTGGGCAAGCCTCTGGTCTTTACATCGCCACGGGGAGCCACAAACACACTGCAGACGCTTTGGACAAGTCGACAGTCCCTATCAGCATATCATTCCCTCAGTTTGTCGTCCCGTCTTCGCGTTCTCTGGCAGGAAAGGAGGCTCGACGAGGAAATACAGAAGACCTGAAGGAAAAGGAATGATGATAGGCTAGGAGAAAAGGAGCCATGGAGAGGATAGCATTCAAGTATTGGGATGCAAACCAGAATCAGAACTCCTCCATTAAAGAACATCCCACCATCAAAGAGCGTCCTTTCAAGCTATCTGGCGCTGAAAAACGCACCTTGCAATGCAACATTCTTGCGCGTCAAAACAGTTTTTAAAGCCAATGAGAGAGAGACAAGGAGAGAACAGTAGAGGAAGACACTGTCGTTAATCAAGCCAAGACGCGGGGAGGGCCTGAGAAAAAAAGGGAGCCCCACTCCCCGGGCCCAATACCATTACTGTCTGGCCCCGCTCCAGGCCTCTGAGGCCGGCTAATATACAGCCAGCCCCAGCCAGGCCCGGTCTGGCGCGGGTGACACAGGGCGCACTTCCAGGAGCCAGTCTGCGGTGACACCAGGTCCTTTCACCCACTTTCATTTGTCACTAAGATTAAGCGTCTATTAAGACCGAAGGCCCATCTCCTGATTACTCCCATTTATAACGGGCCGCCAGTAACAGTGAGTTTCTGCCCACACACACATCACACGACACCGTTTCAAATGCCACAATGCACTAAGTGTGTACATACAACAACTATCTATACATTGTACTGGAACAGTGTTTGTCAGGAAAACACAACAGAATACATTATGTCAATCAACAGTCTCTGATGTCCAAAAGAGATGCGGACAGATTACTCTTAACTAACAGAGGCATGCTCTAAGTATCAAGTAAACGGGATGCTGTACCACATCCATACCACTAAATATGCGCGTGCATGCGTGTGTGTGTGTGTGTGTGTGTGTGTGTGTCTGAATATTTAACGAGGATGCGATGCCTCACTGGATTCAAACAAAGCCCTGGGATTGTTAATTAGAGTGAGTGCTCAAAACCAAGCTCCGCCGACGAGCTCCATCCAGCTTTAGATTCTCCCAACCATTTCCCTGACCTTGGTCTCACGTGAACCCAGAGCAACCGGGGACAACTCGTGCAGGTATGGATCTATATATGTAAGCATTCTTACGAGGGCACAACCTGAATCTATAAAAAGATTCTTCCGTATGCGTGCTGTTCCATAAGAGAGAGTGTATATGTGAGAGAGAGAAAGAGAGGGAGACAGAGCATGCCGGTCTATTTGCGGAACAGTATTTCACTATGAGAGACGGAGGCAGAGGGAGGAGAGGAGAGTGACAGTTGCAGAGGCAGCAGAGGCAGGCAGACAGGGCTCAATAGAAGTGTTGTTCATTCACATCCAACACAGAGCGTCTCCAGCCACCCACCAGCTCAGTCCCGACTGCGTAGCCCTGATCAGTGGGCTGGAATCCCTCTGTTTACCCTGCTAAAAATAGATTCCACACACACTGCGATGACGTGGCATCTCGTGACAACCCCCCTCCCCCTCCCCAAGCTCACCCCCCACCCCACCACCACCTCCACCCGCCCAGACCGTAGCGCCGAGCGAGTCACGCTGTTATTGGTATGCAGCGGCCGGGCCCGGCTGTGTGTGTGCGCGCCGCCTCCTCCCTTCCAATCCTCTCACCTCTCTCTCTCTCTGCCTTATCTTTAGAGAGAAGGAGGAACCGGGGAGGGGTGGGGTGGGGGGGATTTGGCAGTTTGGAGGCTGTCCAGTGAGAACAGGGATAAGGGAAGAGGGAGACAAGAGAAATGGATGAGAGCAAAGGCAGACAGAGGGAAGACAGAGGGGGAAGAAAGGGAAGGGAGGATGGATGGACAAGACAGCTAGAGAGCGGAGGGGGGGAGGGGGAGGGTACAGAGAGTGTATGGGGGAAGTGAGCGAGTGAGAAAGAGCAAGTGAAGGAGGGGGTGGCAATCAATACTATGACTCATTCTTTCTGCGCTGGCTGCTTCCTAACAGCATTCATTAAAGGCAAACCTAATCATTTTGGCCCCGATAATCAGATCCAGCGGGGCTCCATCTTCTTTCACGCCCAGCCGTAGACATCAGAATCACGCAGAATCAGTATGAACTATAGTGAAATCTTAATAATCAATCACCAAGATATCAAATGTGCATGTACACTAAAAAACACTGTGCTGTCTGATTTGCAGTGGAAAGTCTTTTAACTTCAGTGATCACCAAATCAAAGAAATTATTAAAATTGCCCACAATTTATAGATGATTTACACATTTTTCGTGCATTGCCGCTAATCAGTTAACTGGTTAGTTTTCCTTACTTTATTCTACAGGAACCACTGGGCCTTATGTTTAAACCATTAGGGTGACAGACAAGCTGATAGCTGCATTAAACCAAGTGTTTCAGCTCCACTGCAGCTTCTGTCTGAGAAAGTTGAGGTAAAGGCTGGGTGTGATGTTCACACATTTGACACTAGCGCTGTTTTCATATTCAGCGTGTAAGAATATCTCAGATGTAGTAGGTGTCAGCGCTGGTGGCGGGGTGTTTCCAGAGAACACGACTCGTGTGAAGTACAGGAAGAGTTTTGTAAACACGGCAGTTCACACCAGAAATGGAAAGAAAGGAAGACAGCTTAAAATGTATAAAAATGGGATGGATCTAGTATCTGGTGGTGGACTTAGATATGGAGAAGAACTGCTGCGGAGGAATTGTTCACTTCAGGAAAAGGTCACACACATCACATACATGCTGTTTTCTCATGTTTGAGGTCACCAACCCCATCACACACACACACACACACACAATAATATCTGATCTGAAAAATGTCTTACTGTTAAATAGAAAGGTACGGATAAAACCACACAGCCCATTAAAATCAGCCCATAACAAAATTCTGTCAATTAGCCTGATAAAATGAATGAGATATTTAAGAGATAGACTACATAGTGACAAGTGGATTACCGTGCTATCAGGGCGCACCGACTCCATCCCCATCCCCTACTCACCTGCAGAACTGAAAGACCGCGGAGTGATCTGCAGTCCTCTGGTTATTCAGCTGGGTTTCCACAATGCAACATTCCTGTGAAAGGTGCAATTTGACAGCCTGGCCCGGAGCGGACGCCGAGCGGACAACCTGACGCGGATCTACTGTACATTCACATTACAAAGCGCGGGGGGGGGGACACGGATGAACGTGAGCCCGGCAGGACGAAGCGAAGCATGTTTACTGTACTTCTGCTACAGTGCAGGGTGAGCGCCGTCGCCGTCCGTCCTCGTGCATGTCAGGCTCTGTCCTCCGGTGGGTCCCGCCGCTACGGACGGATGTCATCGCTGCACTGACATCGCAAACACGGACGGCTGTTGAGTGTTTCATCTACAGTAGGTTTACCAGATAGCCTAATACACCCTGCCGGCCAGGTTGACAGTTGCATCAGAAGACAGGACATGCTCTGGCGAGAAGCGCCTCCCAGCGGCGCGCGCCCGTACATGCGGGGCGTTATTGTGATGATGACGCCCTTTATGGAAAGTCACTAGAATATTCCTATCTCTGGTGATCAATAGTGGGTTTATAGCGACCTTATTGTACTTTATGGTATTTTATTTATCTTCTGTGGTATCACTATACACTACGAAACCAAACCTCTTAGTTTTATCCCTGAAATGTCCTTAATTTCTCCATTTATTATCCATTAATAATAACATAGCTTTAAAAAAAGTAAGGTTAGTAGGCTATCATGGGATTATTCGTGGGTTGATTCGTGGAGAACTAGTAATTAAGAGATTTTTTTTTACGCCTTTTGTGCATAGTTTACATGGTTATTAATGAGTTATTAATGGAAAGTAAAGTCTCACTGAATTTTACAATTAGAAAGTATGGAGTCAAAAATTAAGGGGCGTTTAAGGTGTTTTTTTGATGGGGTCTCCTCCATTAATAACTCCCTTAATTAATTTTAAAGGGATTTTGCATGAATTAAGGGGTGAATTGAAACAGCCTTCCATGTGTTTTGAACTTGAATGTCCTGTGTGAGGCTTTCTGTGTGTAGAGCTTCATTCTTGGTCCTGTGTGTTCCGTTTGTAAAAAGGAAAGAGTTCTGATGAATTTGAACTTCATACTTCATACTACAGCTGTTTTTGTTAGTGAGCTAGTCTGTCATAAGGCAAAAAGAAAAAGCAATACTTTCAGTTATCAAAAAGCTTTGTTTATTGTGCAACAACAACAATATTATAGTTCCAGTGAAGTTCAGGTAGGTCACTGCAAACAGCTCGGAAAATTGCATGGCAAAAGGAAACAGTGCAAGAAATTCCATGCATAAGCATTGCCCAAGGAGAAACAACTGTTTGAGAAGTGTACACTGTGTGTGTCTATTGAAAATGTGTGCTGCTGGTTTAGATTTTACAAGTGGTGCTTATCCGGAGGGTCCAGTACTGTGGCAAAATCCCTTCAATTTGAAATATAAAGCAAAAAAAGTAAAAGTAAAAGTAGACATACACAGAAAAATAGGTAAATTAAAAAAGAAAAAGGCAATTCAATTCAAGTAAACCACAATATTTCCTTCAAGTTGTGTAATTTGGCCAACGCAAACGGTAAAAACCGACATATAAAGGAAAAACATGTAAAAATGCACCAAAATCAACAGGCTGAAGTATAAAAACATTAAATAAATACAATTTTATGTCATGTAAAATGAAAAAATACTTAAAATATCCATAAACACAAGAACAAAATGGCAGTGCTATATTCTCCAGGTGGATGGATGTCTCTGCTGGATAGTCTTTTTGATCGTTCACATTGACACTGAAACATAGCCGATTAAAAACCTACAGAATTTTACCTGAATATGGCGAGTAAAACATACGATATTCATATTTTGTGACTAAAAAAGTAAATGACTTTACAAATCTGTGCATTTCTAAAAATATACTCCAAAAATTGTGATATCTGTCCAACATATCAAAAATATCCCCGAGTAATAAGTAATATGTATAAAAAAGATGCCATGGGCTTCTTGTACAGATGGGCGTATGGTACAGAAAAAGACTGAAAGACAATCAGTGCTGTGTATAAAACCGAGACACTAAACTGCCGTATCTACTGTACAACATAATCTAAAAAAGACAGACATTGCTATATATTGGCAGAGGAGCGGAGGACGTGGAATCTCTTCAGAGTCATGCGGATGGATCCCAGGTCACGGTTCAATCTCTCTAGACGATTCTCTAAGGCCACCTGAGGAATTCAATTTGTCGTCACTTTTTCTCATCCGAATAAAATGTGCGAAATAGGGGAAATTTAGATGAACGCGATCGGTCTCTGCGAGGTTAGCCGCTTCCAAAAAGGACCTTACCTCATCTAACCTGGTCTGCAAGCTCACTCTGCCGCCCGCTCCTGGCATCCGGCTCAGAGCTGCTTCGATCTGCCCCACACACACACACACACACACACACACACACACACACACACACACACACACACACACACACAAAGAGACAGAGAGAGACAGAGAGAGACAGAGAGAGAGAAAGAGAGAGAGAGACACACACAGGTTAATCATTTATTAACACAAATAATTAAATAAATGAAAAAAACAACACATGACCGGCTGAAGTACTTTCACAGAACTCATTAGTCAGCTAGGAAATGCACTGTGTGCGCGTGTGTACGGTGTGTGTGTGTGTGTGCACTGTGCAAGTGGGGAGACAGTCAGGACAGAGGGAGGGGTGGAGGTGGGAGGTGGTGGATGTGAACTCCCTAAAAATAGAAGTCATTTAGGAGTGGTATAAAAAACAATAAAGCCCAGGTTACATAAGAGGTCAGGTGGGGATTAGAGTTGTACTGTTTAGGGCTGTCTGTCAGAGATATGGGGTTTTCACATGAAGCAGTGTGCCGCTGATAAAATAGAGGAGTGCCCTGGTAACATTTATGGCAAGCTTCATTTCCCAAGACTGAGATAATAAAAACTTGTCTTTCAGATGACGCCCACCTGCAGTTTCTCCTGCGTCAGCTCGTCAAACAGCCTCTCAGCATCAGCCAGCGATTGGAGCCTGTCCAGGAGAAACGGGGCCGGGTCCGCACCAGTGTCCCGCGGGTCCAGCCCACTGCAGGCCCCCTGGTCCTCCCAGCCCGGCCGGGAGTTGCCCTCGGGCGGGTTCACGCCACCGGAGGACTCGGCTGCAGAGCTGCATGGCTGCTGGAAGTCTGAGGAAGAGGGGCAACAATCTTTCATTAAGCATTAAGATTGTTTAACTAACTAGTCAGTATCTTGTCTCTTATGAGCAGACAAACAATCACACAAGTAATTATTTTTCTGCATGAGTGTATAGTGTGCAAAATTTCTGAAGGCTGTTACAATAATGACACTCAACTGTTTTTTTTCCCAGCACAATAAAACACATTACGCAGAAAACAATGCAGAGGTAACGTAATTTTCAAAATATTTTTTAAAGATTATTTACAAACCAGTAAGTACAAGACCGAACACAAAGGTGCTTGAAACAAGACAAATTCAGTCAGAGCTAAAATGCACTTCAAGACCAGGACCAGACTTCAGCATCCAGATTTGAGCAATCAAACACCTCATCTCTTTACATTAACTATAAGAACTAGAAGATATTACCGTCCTCTCTGTCCGGTGCTGTAAACTGGAGTCTCTTCCTGGGACTGGCGCTGTGGAATGAATGGCGCCTCTGGTCTTCTAGTCCATCAAACCTGTAGACCGCACACACGATGTGATTTTCTGAGCCAGTATAGTGTAGGGGGTTTGAACCAAAGTCCCTTTATATAATACTGCCTCTGGTTTGAACCTCTTGCCCCTGCGACACATTAAGTTTCCTTTGTAGAATGTCCTTTAATGTGTTTTTTGGGGATAATACCTCTTTAAGTAGAGTTCCTGCTTAGTTCTATATTCAATTTTAACTTAATTTTCAAGTTGAAAACCCAGTTGAGATGGTTTTCTGTAGGCTAGGGGTCTTGATGTGTGAGGAATGGTAGTAGGCTGACACCTTGTGGTAAATGTCAGTAGGCAGTTGAAAGGCTTGTGTCACACAGTTAAGGGGAATCCCTCCTCTGCGATGCCATCATCTAGTCAGCTGAACACTGTTAGTGACTGATATGGTTAGCATTAGTACTTTTTGGCCTCAGCTTCTCTATGGCAGCAGTTGTAGAGCTTGTTGCACAAAGACCAGGGAGCACATTGACAAAAAACAGAGCAATGGCACAGCGCTGCAAGGTTTGTTTTATGGCTATTTTATCTACTGTTTATTTGCATATCATGTTCTTCACTTCTATCCCTGCTTCTCTCCTCTTCTCGACGTACCTGGCGACATGTCCATAGTACTGCATATGTAAATGGAGAGCAAGGCATGAACACTCCCAAGATAAGAGACTTGATTCCCACTGGGGCCACCCAAACTAAAGATGCAAGGCGCTTTGGATAAAAGCTCCCACCAAATGGAGTACTTTAGATCTCTTTGCACTCAGGCCTTTGTGGAGAGAGGGCTGTAGACCTATCAGTCAGTAGTCCAGAAAGCACATTATCGTTTCTCTTCTCTCACACTTCATGTTGTCCTTCATTTCCCCCAGCATAATGCTAGGCAATTTCCTAAGAAGAGTTAGACATGTTTCCTGAAGATAGGACACCCCCTTGCTCTCTTAGGTGAAGTTTAATTCTACTTATTCTTTCGTTCCCTCCGCTGATATCTCCAAAGCATTTCCACCTTCTCCCAAAGCTGGCAACAGACTTGACTTGGTTCTCCCTGGAGCCTGCTCCGCTGCTCACCTGTTACTCCTCTTCCTGTCTCAGACAATCACTTTATATCCTTCTACATTCCCATTGACTAACCCCTCTAACTCCTCCACTGTCTGCAGCTGCTTTTATCAAATTCAATCAAAAGCCTGGTGCTGGCATACAGTGTTGCTAAGGGACCCTATGAAATAACAGGCTTCAATTGTGTGCACATTTGAGAGCAAATCTACTTTCTATTTTTTCATCAAGACACATTTTTTGCTCCTATGTTTTGTTTTGTTTTTTTGTGTGGAGGATCGGTTGCTTTGTTTTTCTTACTTTGTGACCACAGATCACAAAACTGAAACCTCTTTTGATCAGCAGCCAATCAGAGAGCCTCTAGAAAATAGCTGATTTTGATCATGTACATAATGAAATCTTGCAGATGCCATGTCAACCTCCTACATCCCTGAACGCAGGTGGTGGCTGTGAGGAGATACTGTGCATTGCTCACCTTTTGGGCAGGAGTTGCTGTCTTGGCATTATATGGCCAAAAGCAGTGGAGTAGTTCTCAGTAGGGCAGCGTTTAGGGCTGGACTTCGCAGACAGAGGCATGAGTAACGTTTCTCTCTTTGCTGGAAAGGAGAGAATAATTCATCATGAATTAAAACAAATTAAAACACTTCCGAAAAACTGCAGTCTCCAGAAAGCTTTGTGCTTGAGGTATTTCACTGATTCCAAAAAGTTAGAAACCAAGTTAAGATACTGCACCCCTGTCTTGTTTTAGTCAGAGGTTTAAAAATTGGTATTTGTATTCAAACACCCTTAATTGGTCAACCTCTAATCTTTATCTACACACATATGAACTGACAAAGAAATAGAGGCTTATAGGTGATTGGGAAGAAGAATGGAGATACATACTGGGTGTAGCTGGAGGCAAGCTACGATGTGCTGGAGGGGGCAGGGAGGAGGACCTGTGGCCCTCTGGAGAGAGACTCCTCTGGGCCCTCAGCAGAGCTGCAGCTCCCTCTGGTGCCGCGCTGCACCTCGCTCCTCCTCGCTCGGGGCCGGCCGCTCCCCTTCCAGGTTGAGCCACGTCACTGTCAAGCCCGACTCGCTCCTGAATAGGCTCTTTGTGTCTCCGCTCCACAAAGCCCACTGTAGCCCTCTGACTGCCGACCCCTGCATAGAGGAACCGCCCATACAGACATGGTCATATCAAGTCCGACGCTATAACATTTTCATTCATACCATTAGGACCATACTGTTGTGTGTGTTGTACACTAAAATTCACACAAAAAGACAAAGACAAACGCTTAAAGGAATGCACTAACAGCATAGCAAATAAGGTCTTTGATCTACTTGCAATTGTGCAACAAGAAGAACACTATTTTCATCTCTGTATGTCCAGTCCATTTTGCTGCAGTGCTTACACTAATGCTTTACCACACTGCCTGTTTACCGGTCAGCATCATCTTAAAAGAAAGGCAATAGGCCTTCTTCCAACTACAAAAGCTGAATGATTAGTTGTTTGTTTCATGATATGAAGGTAAACTGGCAGTCTGGTTTGGATGCAGATGAAGTAGAAGCTTGCCACAAATGGTTCCAAAATAAATTGCGAATACCAAAAGTTAATATCTTCCAGATGAAATGAATGAATGAATGAATGAATGAATGAATGATACCAACCTTTGAAGTGGCAACAAGGTCAGTGTCCCCACATATGACAAGATGCTATGGTATACTGCTATGGCATACACTTATCACACACAGTACTGAAGTGTTAGTGTATAAACTGCAATGAACTTCATACTGGGAATACAACGGCACAAATCGTGCCGATTTACATGACTAACAGTAGGTTGACCAAAGAACTTTGACAAAATGTCGGCGTAGTGTTTGGAGTGTTATGTGACCCCCACCCTTCCCTGCACCGGCACACGTCAGCGAAAAGTTAAGAGGAAAGAAAATAAATATGGAGGTTAAGTCTGAGCGGTAGTTGGCGAGTGTGGGTGAGTGTGAGTCATACTGTGGGTGGTGGAGCTGTTCTTACAGGGGGCCCGGCTCTCTGTAGCCCTGGTCTCCTCCAGCTCTATCAAGGCCCTCATCACGGGCGTCAGCGGGCACGGTCCCTCCCTCCTACCTGGCTCTCGCTGGCCGACGCACTGCTCTTGGGGTTGGGACTGACGCTGGGACTGGGGCTGGAACTGTTCGCGCTCTGGGGGGGGCGAATATCTACAGGACAGGACGCCAGTCAATCACTCAAAATGTCCAATAGTCAGCATCTTTGCTTATATCCACAACAATGGAAAGAAAAAACACTACCTCCAACTGCCACCCGCTGAAGAGTTGTCCACAGAGCCTCCAGACCCAGCTGACTGATCAGTTTGGGGACACGGTGACCTCCTGTGACGACTTGATTGGCTAGTTTGAGGGAACGGTGATTTCCTGCTGCCATTTAGCTGGTCGGTTAGCGGACAAGGCGACTTCCGACGGGTGACGTCCGGCTCCATCTTGCATTTGCTGGGTGACAGCAGCAGGTCAGGATGGTGGAAAAGACTGTGGACATGTCAGGAGGAAATTTAAGATCCGTTACAAATGTCAACAGCAACCATTATAATGATACAACAGAACTGCATTAAAGTTCCTATTGCTTACCCGGCCCCAGAAGGCTGTGTGTTACTGTGGGAAGCATAACGGGACCTGGCCTGGTTCTCATGCTCCAGCTGCTTCACCTGAGACTCCAGCTTGGAGCTCACCCTGCGGGGACGGACAAGTGGAATTTAGACAACATGGACACGTTGAGAAGGAGCAGAGCTGTGTGTGTGGGATGGTGTATGTGCTGAAACTTACACAGTAGTTCTCTCCTTGACGTGTTACCTTCATGTATGAAGCCAATTTGTCCTACTGGAGTGTCTCACAACCTGCCACTTCCTCCTTTCAATGCATTTGCTCGACTACTGACTATAGCTTTGTTCCATGCAGGTTTGCTGTGCCAAGACCAAGGCCTCCGTGACCCTACTGCACTCACCTTACAATATCCCTGTGTTTAAGTGCCAATTGTGCTTTCAGAACAGCCTCTTTAGAGGTCCATTTCTGCCCAGTTGCTACAGTAGGTGCTACATTTCTTCCTGTAATGTGTTAAGTTACGTTTCAATTAGGCAATTTTGCCTATTAGTCACAAAGGGCTGTGTGGCATCAAATGTATTTTCCAGATCTAGATATACAACAACAAAGAGATCTAGCTTCAGATGTTTTGCCAATTGAACTTGATGCCAAATCACGCCTGAGTTGTTCTAAATACCCTGCGAAGCCTGGTATTCTTGCTGTTTGCACTGATTTGTCATTTAGCTGGTTCCTTTCCAAGTAACATGTCAACCTCTGCGCTCAAACAAAATCTTTCCCTCTACACAGAGGAGCAACATAAGCCAGAATTGACCCATTTCTCAACAATCGTTCTCTTGTGGAATTTGAATTCCACAAGATTTTGGAATAATTAGGCCCTGGAGCTGATGATGTTTTTGCATTTCTTACTGCATTTTACACCCCTTTCCATTTTAGTGGTTTAACATCTGTTTGGTGTTCTGGCCCTTCGACCGCCGGGATAACTGGAGGAAGCCTAATCTCCTATGCCTTTCCCAATCTGTGTGTGTCTGTTCTGGGTGATTTTCTAGCTCCTGTTTGCTCCTGTTACTTTCAGACTGCTGCTCTTCTCCTTGGTCAAGAGGGATTTGGCAATTTGGAAACTTAAAGAAATCCTTATGAAATGCTGTCCTAGCTCAGCCTTTCTTTTTTTGTTCTCTGAGAGTCTCTGATCTCCTCAATGCTAGCAATTCTACAAGTTAACTTGAAGGTTGTAGTACCTTATTTCTCATCATCATCATCTCATTATCTGGAGCCTTTCTCCACTGCTTTTTGACCTTCTCTCTCCACTGCACAAGTTGTTCAATTTCAATTTTGTCTAGACTTCTTTGGTTCTTCCTTCTCTGTTTTTTCCATGAACGCCAAACCTTTCTACTCCTTAGTCATAGATAATTTCCCCCATTTTATTGAGTTTAATGTCAACTGTTAACGGATTCCCATTCCCTCTTTTCCATAGTTCTAGGCCATTTACCTCTCGGTCTCTGCTCACTGATCTTTTCCTCGGCTGCCTGATCTACCTATCCTCCAGATCTTTTGTTTCAGTGCTAAGGCCCCACAGTGGCACGGGTACTGACGCATCGCAAGCTCTAGTTGGCTATCTGTTGCTGGATTTCGCTCAATTGACTTGACAGACTTCCCTAGAAGTACTGATCAATCAGTCCATGCACTGACTCCCTCCATCAGTCTAAATTTGCAGACAGAGCTGAAACTGCAAGGCACAATTGCCGTGCACAGTGTCAGCCAATGCTATGACTGTATCTGTTTTCAACACCATAGAGACCACAATTACGCTCTATGGTGTAATCCTTTGTTCTCCATCTCCCGACTGTCTACCTCTCTCCCCTGAAGCTCTTTAACAAATTGTTGGAGCCAGCCAGGGACAATCTGATGCCGCTTGATAGGGCTGAAGCCAATACCCAGGCTATGGCTATGGCCATCATGTCTCTGCTAAGCTCTTGCTACAAATACCATAACTTGGAGGGACAAAATAGTTTATAGGCCGTTGTTGGCTTTCAGTATTATTTGTAAGCATTACCACTAGACCTGCTCGAGCCTAGACATTCAATTGAACACAGTCAAACGATTCCCTCAGCGATAGCGTGATTATTGGTTCCTGCCCTAACACTATGAAGGTGTACATAAAACAATGACCTCGGATTTGGTTCTTAAACCAATGTTTACAAGGGAGAACCAGCCACCATATTTCAAAACCGGAATGTAATTGAATTCTCATACTTTTTAGATGCTTTTTATATGGACATAAGACCACACATTACATACAAGGCAGTCATGGAATTAGGTTTACATGAGTTTTAAGATCGCATCACGGAAAAACTCTATCATAGCATTTAGTACAACTTTTCAACTGCCTAAAAAACAAAACAAAAAATAGCTAACTGAATGTTCTATAGCTGCATTGTCGTCATGTTTGTAAAGTCGCCCATATGATTGAATACTGCCGAATTAACACAACGTTGCAAATGAGACAGGAGGAAGCTGATTTTGATTTAAGATTTTGATGCAAGAATTTTACCACTCACTTATACAATGTATTCATGTCCTCAAACTGGCTTGGCTACATTTGCAATGTAGCTACGATGAGCCCCTTCTTAGTTAAGCCTTGTAAAGGTTGTTATGGTTGGTCGAAGAAACACAGGGCATAGGCTACATTTAAGAATTTCTTGTGTAAAATGAGTCCTTTGTCGGAAAGCCTATATGGTCTGAAATCTGAAAAATATGTGAAATCCATCAGAGAAAGCAGACTCTCATTTGGCTTTAAGGACAACCAATCCACCCACCTCTTTAGTTCAGATATCTGCTCATTGGCATCGACAAGCTTGTTCTCTGTTGACACCAGGTTGTCCTGTTGACACAAAATTGTTATTAATTTCCTGAGGCTGGGGCAGATAGCGCAAAATGGACACATGGAAAATTAATTTTGTCTTTTACAGCTAACCATACATCCCAACGATAATCAAATAATCAACCATCCGAGCAAAATTGAATATATAATAGAGTAAGACAAAAATTACCTTCACTCCCTCGTGCTCTTTCCTCAGAGAGTCATACTCTCCAAGCAGCTGAGGGAGCAGAACAACGAAGAGATCTCAGTCATGAATGTGAAAGAGGAAAAAACTCTCACACAGCTCCCCAAGTGCAAAATAAACCCCCAGGTTAGAGAAAAACAGAATATTTCATGGTCCCCTAAATACACCAGCTAAGGAACCCCCAGATAGGGAAAGCAATTTTAAGGTACAGCTAAAATTCAGATATACCAAATATGTCCACATATTAGATCTATGGACCAATTGATCTGTAGAGTACATCAACAACTTTTAGTGTTGTGCTTGGAAAAAGGATTTAATACAAAATGCAAGTTAATGTTAGCATCAACAGGGTTCCAGTGAAAAGGGTAAGTTTAAAAGTTAATGATCAGATGATTTTTATGTGTTACTCTCTACATCCTATCATATTCTCAGAAAAGACTCTGCTCCCCATCCCACAGCCACCGAGACTCACATCCTGGAGCATCTTGTACTCCCTCTCCCTCCTGGCCTCCTTCTCATCTGCGTCCCTGCAGGCGTTCTGCACGGCCTCCTCTAGCTGCCGTATGCGGGTCTTCAAGCGCGCCGCCGTGGCGTCCTTCTCTTTGCCTGAACGCTTGCTTTCCTCCAGTCGCTGCTGCAAGGTTTTCACAGTGGCGCCCGCTACCGCGTAGCGCTCGGGCCATTCCGCCTGACAATGAAATGTCACATCAAGGTTATTCTCACAGATGTGTTTATAAAGGGAACGCCAACAGGATTGGGATGACAGTTGATATTGTGTTCATTTTCTTAGATGTTAAAACATGTTAGAACAATAGCTGTTGTTGCAGTCAGTCTCCCCAATTTCAGAATAGCAAATGTATGGCAATAAATTAACTTTTGCCAATTTTATTTAGGAATTCCGAAATAGAATTTTACATTTCAATTGATTACAGTTGTAGGACGGACTCTTCTTCCTACATTACTATTGTGCGGAGTGTGTAGTATTGTGTTTGAGTGTGGAGCACTACAATATATTGAATTTCAAAAATGTATTAGACAAATCTGTATCCAATATAATTAGTGTCCCTTATCATGTTTCTAATAATTTATTAGAGTGAGTGGAAAACTGGAAAATACCATGAGGTGATGAGGTGGTACAGCAAAAAGCTGCCCACAATGCTGTGAGACATGACTTTTTTTTTTCATTTATAATTCAACAACATGACCCTTGATGCAGACTGCTATTTTTGTGAGTGTACTTTTCAGACACAACAAATGACGTTCTCAGTGTCCCGGTCCTGACATAGTGTACGAGTCAAACACATTCCCCCATCGCCACCATGCCTCGTGCGATATGGGATCCCTTAATTAGTGCAGCTCCTCCATGCAAGCATTCCCATTGGACTAATTAGAAAACTAGCCAGGAGAAAAGACACTACTAAAATGGCTTTTTGGTCATTTTTGGCTGGTTCACTGACTCAGGGCATGGACATTGAGTACAGAGTCATTAATGTACTCCACCCTGAAACAACAGTACTGTAGGACAGAGATTTCATTAGAACAGCAAAGCACTGATCACCCTTGAATTTAGTAGACACAGTACTGCAATTCCATCTCTGCGTACTATTGGAGTGTATGAGCATATAGTGTGAAAGGAATGGGAGGAATGATACCAGTTTTTTCTCCAGTGAGCTGTTTTTGGCCTCCAGCTCTTGGACACGACTGGTAGCTTCAGCCAGAGCTCTCTCTAAATGCCTGCACCTGTAGATGAGCAAAAAACACACTGTAGCATAGGGTGATAGACAAAATAAACTGACTTGTGTAAAGAAACACAAATGCTTCAAAAGCTGCACTATAATGTAAATGCACACACACACACCTCTCTCTGAGGGCCTGGTTGCTCTTCTCCAAATCCTGGGGCAGATCTCTGAGGTTGAGCTTGTCCCGCAGGACTTGGATCTCAGACTCATAATAAGCTTTCAGATCAGCCACGTGTCTGGAGTGCTTCTCTCTCAGGTTCTGCCTTAGTCTGAGGAGAACAGGGGAAAAAAAGAAAAAGGAGAGATGGATGGAACTGATTAGAGAGGATGAGAAACCTTGTGAAAAGAGAATTCCCCAAAACTCCAGAGTAGACATGCAAATCGTAGCTATCGTAGAGCTATACTTATGCGAATAAGTGAGAGGCTAACTATGTTACACTCACAGAGACAGGACAACAGGATCCTCTAATGATGAAGCTCTCTCTATGCGTGGACTGACCGCAGGCGCCTGCGAGGCACCAGAGGCTGAGCACAGCTTCAGGGTGCTGGTGTGGGTGTGACTGCCCTCCTCCTCACTGGCTAAAGGGGCACTGGCTCTGCGTTGCTGGCTGGTCGTGAGGGGGCCGGGCTGGGCCGTATAGTGGGAGGTAGAGAGGACGGCCTGGGACGGGTTTCCCCAGGAGCTTGGCACCTTAGTCGGGGACGGCGCGGCGGCCGAAACACTGGAGGTGTTGGAGGTACAGTCCGTATCTCCAGGGTTGCCGCTGCACTCGACCATGCTGTCAGGGGTGACGGGGGTCCCTACTCTGGGGTACAGGTGGGGCTGGGTGGGGAATGACGGGCTGCTGAAGTGGGAGGGCGACGTGAAGCCGGAGGTATGGTCCGACTGGCGCACGTGAACTGTTGGGTCCAAGGTCAACACCTGAAGCACAGAAAGGGAGAGTATGGGTCAGACGCTCAGCCAAGGATCAAAGAGACCATCACTGTGTGCGTCACGCGCCGTACCTGTGGTGACAAAGGACTGGATGTGAGGGAGCCTTCCCAGTCTGTGCGTTTAGTGTCCGTTTTCTGCTTGTTCTGATAGATCTCTCTCAGAGACAGCCGGGGCTCCGGAGGCGGAGTCTACGGGGGACAGAGACAGGACATTTTCTTGGGAAATTAACATTGATCACCGCCAAATCAAAGTTAGTCTACTCTACAAACAAACCACGGTTTATATATCCTTTCCTATTCTAAAAAAAACATATCTCACTGGTAAAATAGTTAAAGTGGGTGGTGAATTTTGGAATCCAGCAGCCACTGTGGCAGGTGTACGTAACAGTTAGTTTCCCGCCCTGCATGACATGGTCAGAAACATTCACTACTAATGAGGCAGACGTGATGGTCAAAATACCCATAAAATATCCCTTTCATCAGACAATTTGTAGGTGTCCCACTCGTACTGAACTGTTTTAACCTACAAGACTCATGGAGGCCTCTTGCAGGAGGAGGTAGGCGCCACTGTCAAAGCTGTCCGGCAGGGGACGATACAGATCAGTCTCATTCAGACGCCAATACGTCAGGCCTAAGACAGGGAGAAGAGTGGAAATCTCACATATTTATTCTTCTACTTGACACTTTTCTATAACCATTTGAAAAAAACCCTATTCAAGAACCATACTCTTCATATGTTAGGTCGGATGACTGCCTGTGTGTGTTGTATGTGTGCGTGAGAGAGCCCACCACAGAAATCTCTGGTCCTCATTGAGCATCTCACAGAGCTGCATGCGACTACCCAAATGAACAGATTACCAAGTGCAGTTGGCAACACTCTCTAGAAGTCTGTATCGGTGTCAGTTAATGATGCGTTGAAAATACGTCTAGCATAGCAACAAAATCCATAGGGCTGCCAATGTATTAATTCTCACTCTGGTGCGTGTCTGATTGAAACTGACAGGAATAAGCAATGAGAGGGAAGAAATACGGTATGAAATAAATGATGGGATATGGGAAATTATTCCTCCCGTAGACTGGACCGGACAATTGTGTGCTGCTTGAACAATTACTTACTATAACCAAAGTGGCTCCCGTCCAAAAGTTAGTGAGAACCCCTGTTGTAAGTTCTAGTGTACTTACACTCATGTGCCATATGGCGGAGTAATATTGTTCAAAACAAAAATGCACTTGTGCCTATTTGGCATTTCTGGGCTCAAACCTAATAATAAAGTATAACCAGCAAACATGGAGAAAGTAATGTGCAAACTTTGAGAAAATAAAGTCTCACAACACTTACAAAGAATTCACATGCAAACCATTCGGTTTTCTCACAATAGTGTTCCACTGTGGTACAACAGCGGAACAACTGTGCAACAACGCCATCTTATGGTCACCAGCGGTAATGGCAATAGTCCGTGTTCATCTTTTCAAGTCATATAGGAACAGTAATATCCTATATAGTTTATTTTACCAAAGCTTTATTGTCAGTGGTTCATATCGCCCAAGCCTTGTCAGTCTGTGTTTGTGTTTGAGTCAGTGTGTTGTTACCTGATGCCTCAGACACCAAGCTGTCACTCCTCCTCAGGGAAAATGAGTTGGAGGAGGGCCCAGCCGGTCGATGCTGAAACCCAATACAGATGAGTGGATGAGACTCAACAGCAGGAATGTAATCACGACAACCACAACATACATATGCAGGGGATCTAAACGGAAACACTACAGATGCAGGGCAGTGATAAGATAAAGAGTGATTTTTTTTTTTATTATTACCAATGCAAAATCGTATCTCTCTGAAAGGAGCAGCTGTGCTGTGGGGAACCACAGCCATTGCCAGTTGTGAGTTATACCTGGTCCTGGGAGTCTGTGCACTCCAGGGGGCTGTGTCTGGGGGTTTCCCTGGGGCTGAGTGGTAGCTCCTGGTACTCCAGGACCTGGGACGAAGTTTGTCCTGCCTTGCTCTTCTTGGGTCTAAGTTTCTGCCTCTGGGCCCAGGAGGTCAAAGGCTGGTTGGTGCTGCCAACAGGACAGGTCAACATAAGAAGGACTATCATCCCCCAGTCAAAATGTAGACTGAATCATAAAAGAACATTCAGTTGTGGTTATGACAACGGTCCTATGAACACCTCCAGTACTTACCCAGAGGTTCTGTGCTGGCAGGGCAATGGGCAGGGTGCCTGTTGGCACCCAGTCACAGTTGTCTCTGTGTCTTCCTGGAGGTTAGAGGACCACTGATGCTTCTCCTTCCCTTGGCTAGCCTCCTCCACTTCCCCTGGAGACCCATGAGGTCCCACGCCTGTTTCCCAGGCAGACAGAGTCCCATAGCCGCTGCTCAGCCCTGTGGTCGCCCGCTCCTCAATGGTCTCCCCCGGGTTGACGATGTCTGATCTATGGAACGGAGGTGAAGGGGAGCTAAAAGGGGTATGGGCAGGAGCTGCCAGGCTGTCAGTCTCACTGGGCACGTTTTTGGGGCTTGTGCATTCATTGGAGATGAAGGGCAAAATATAGTCCTTTGTGGTAGTGGTGGTGGTGACAGGGGTTGGGGAGAACTCTGTGTGTGGCTGGCCACTGCTCTGGCGGTTCTGGAGTTGGACCAGGGCTTTAATTTCATCCTGAATCAACTGAAAAACAAGCGTGTCATTGTCTCATTGTACACATGAATATTGTAAACCAACTCACATGATAAGACTTGCCTAAATCCCGCCTCACCTGTATTTGGCACTGGTATTGTTCTTGTTGAGCAAGTATTTGCTCTTGGTATTGCTTCTCAACCAGCTGAAACAGATGCAACCATCGCCCCTGTTGGAGAAAAAAAAGTTTTGGCCAACATTTCAACTGATCTCCACTGCAATATACATGCAGCTACATAATACTTAATTAAGCATAAAGGTTTATTCTTTCCCTGCATTTTCTAGCATATGTGTTTGTGTGTGTGTGTGTGTGTGTGTGTGTGTGTGTGTGTGTGTATGTATGTGTGTTTGTGTGTGTCAGGGTTCCCACAATCACTTGGACATCAATCACTTTCAAGTCTTGTTTGGTGAAATTCAAGGACTCAAAATTGGCATGTCTGGTAAGGCATGACATTGGTGACACAGAGGCCTCGTTTTATACTCAATAAATCCTGATGAAATCATTCATTTAAAACTGATACTATATCAACACAAATATCACAAATGTCCTCGGGATGTGAAATGTTGATCCTAGTGCTAGAGCTGAGGCACACTGATGAATTTGGGTGCAATATTTTAATTAAAAAAAAAAAAAAAAAGAATCAAGTACTTTCAAGGCCATAAATTCATTTTCAAACAACTGAAGGCCGTCTTTTATTATTCTCAAATCCACAAACTTCAAGGCCTGTGGGAACCCTGGTGTGTGTATGTAGTGTGTTTGTGTATGTGTATGTGTGCGTGTGTGTGTTGGGGGGGGGGGGGGGGGGGGGCAGCTGTGCACCACTGTGAAGTGATAAACACTCCCTGAAGAGAGAGAGAGAGGTGATATACAGAGAAACAATACTTCCCTATTGGTAGTTCCATATATTAATTTCCCAAATTAAGTCATGTTAATAGCCAGAGAGGAGTGTGTTTTTCTCTAAGTATGTAAACAAGGCCTCAAGGCTTGCGAACTATGCAGTGTGGTGCCTTTCTGAACGAGGTGATGTAGCACATCACAGTTGTCCCTTCCCTGCAAATCACGTCCTGTGTCTGAAAAGATCAGCTGGAGTGTGGTGTTATGTGTGCTGTGTGGGGTGTTGGGGTGTGGGGGTTGTGTGCGCGCGCTTCTGTGTGTGTGTGTGTGTGTGTGTGTGCACGTGCGTGTAAGTCCTGTTGTCAGCTGTGATCCACATAAAAACCAAAAGTGACAGCTCAGAAGTGAGGCTGCCAGCTGCCAAATACAATGCAAAAGAACAATTGCCACAGCAGCTAACCCCAACATAACCTTCAATGTCACAAGCATGCACATACAATCTCACATGCGCAATCTACAATAATCGCTGTATTTCTGGTGCTCTGACACTTTCTCACCTCACAGTCCTTCCAGATCTCAGGGTCTGTCTCGCCACTGCTCTGGATTTCCTGCACCAGGGCCCTAAGGGTCTCCAGGGAGCTGGGGTTGATGAAGGGGAGGTTCTTCCCTTGCTCAAATGCTTCATCTGTGCTCAGACACAGACTCCTACAACATAGTCATATACTGTACCTAAGTATGATAATATACAGTATACATGGTTCTCCAGCCATGATTAAACATCAGATGAAGAAATAGCAGCACAGTATTCTGGGTTAAAACTGGTGCCAGAAATATTTTAACACAAGGAGAACTGTAATTGGAAAAAAAAAATACAATGGGAGACATCAGAATGGCACAGAGTTAGGGCGGCCAAAGATGGCAGATTATGATGCAGACACACATAACAGTCCTTGAAGACATATTCCAGGTGATATCCAGACATAAGTCTGGATATCACCATAATCATGACTATTCTTCAAAACTATTAAAAGCCTATGCTCAAAATTCATGGCATAGAAATATGAATGAAATTTAGATTTTTTTTCTTTGCAAGGATCAAGTAGCATCTCTGGGCCTTATGGGAAGAAAATACATTTTCTACCCCTTCATAGTGTATCTCCCATGATTCATTAGTGTTGTGTATTAGCAATTAATACAAAATCATACAATATATTCCAATGGTATTAAAGTTAACTCTAACTGGACTTAACTGGATCTCTTCCCTTTGTTGTAGATTTCTAGATTTTCTTCTGAATTTCCACTGAATTACCTTGTAAGAACAAATGGGTCTATCATGCAGATGGGGACGACTCTCTCTAAATTTTATATACTGCACCTGATCTTGTTGCATGCTGGTGTGATGTCCATTGGCCTGCTCTCCACAGTGCCTCCTGTTGTCTGGGAGGTTCGGATGTGTCTGTCGTCTGGCACAGCCAGCCCCGAGGCTGATGTCCCCTCAGAGGACACCAATGAGGTCTCACTCTCCTTGCCCCCATCCCCATCAGCACTGACATGGCAGTGGCTCAAAGCCCCCGAGCTGGACACATCCTCAGAGATACTGTCATCTGTGGACATGGTTATGGGCCCATGCAGAGGGGGTCAGTCTGACAACTGTAGACCAAGAGATGGGAAACAAGAAGCAAACAGGCAGGGGACTGTTAAAGCTTTTTATTACACTTCTTGTCCACTGACATAACTCTCTATGTTGCTGCTGTAGGTTGTCCTGTCAGGTGTGGAAATATGGACTCCAGGCTAACATGATAATCAAGTGTTGATCAACCGTCACAACAATGAGGGAAAAAAACATTATAATGAGCCAGCTAATATGGGACCCTGGTGTTTACTACATAGCTAGCCAAGAGTCAACACTATCAATCCGCGCAATATTTTAGCATCTAGCATCTATTTCCAACAACAAAATCAATCATGAATGAAACATGTTTAAACTAATAATGTAGTGTTACGCATCAAGCAAACTTATCTACCAACCTTGCCCGTCATACTATAGCAATGACAGTGCACCCGTCTTTCCTGCTAACCTAAGTGTGTGAGCCTGTCTGAACTAGCTAGATTTGATTGAATAGCTAATCAACTTTGACACTCAGCAAGCAATATATCAGCACAACACAGACAGATAGCATTAGCCATGCAACGGTTTTGACAAGTTAACGCTAGCTACATTAGCTGCTTCAGTTACAGTGTTAGCCAACGTCACTGCTGCTGCAGGCAGCCTGTCAAAGTTCCCTGTCAACTCCGCGGGTGCTTTGGTCAGTTGCACTAAGTTATCTAGCTAACGAGCATAGCTACATCTACCACTGACAAGCAATTCATTTAGCTAGCTAGCTAAGTTGGCTAAGTTGGCTTATTACAGGTTTGTAAGCACAACGTAGGCAGGCTGGCCAGCGCGGGTGCAGTGATAAAATGCATAACCAACGACCAAACACTGTCTTTCGCTGAAGGCACAGTGGCGCAGATACATCTGACAGACAGAATAATACTTAACCTACCCGTTAACTTGTAACATCACCTCATCCATATTTCCCTATGAGCAGACAAGCTGGCTAGCTGGTTGCTGGTTGGCTACTGCACTGCAGTGATCGCTGGCTGCTGTAACGTTCATAGCTAGTATCTCTATTGGTCCAAATGCGAAAACAAAACACAGACCTCTGATTGGACTTCACTCTCGCTCTGTATTTCAACTGGCTGCTCGGGAAAAGAGGCGTACACCTCTCTTTGGAGACAGGACGAGCTGACAAACACAACTTGTGTTACAGTACAATCCATTCATACTGAACTAGTACTTACTAATACGTACGGTCAGATGCAACTTTCCCATGTGCTACTGAACTACGGTTGGTGCTTACATAGTAACTTGGCTTGAATATTTGGGGTTATGGGCGGTGGGTGAGAGTAGGTATTGTCATTGGAATTATAAAGTGGACATCTCACATTTTCGTTTGAAATGTTTAAGTCCATGACACCGCCAGAAGTCCCAAAAACCATTAACCATAAACCATAACCATTCTCTATACTCAGCACCCAGCAGACCTACAGTCATCTGATACACTACAGTGATGCTGCACCTACAGTGCAGCTTACATTATATCCCACATATCATCTTTTGATACAGATGAACCATGCAGCAGTTCAGAATCAGACTAACAGGACAATTGACCCTGCTAGTTGGAAATAGACTGCTGAGCAGTTCAGAGACTGCATTGTACCAACATTCATGGACTAAAGTATGTAAATGGATTTTCATATTTTGAGCCTGTTATGGCCTGATTTAAGCCCTGACTATGAATCCTTAACTTCATGATTAAAGTGGTGATGTACAATTCTTGCTATACGAGTTAATAGATCAGTTGACAAATACTGGCTTTACCTTCATTCCAGCCCATTTTAAGTTATCATTGACCTCTGCAAGCATCTTTTGTAGAGGGTGCTGTTGTAGACATTAGCGGTCACATCATCCACGCCCTGCTGAGCAAGAGGCAAAGTCCCTGCAGTCTTCCCCACATCCTATTTTGACTTACAGGTAGTGCTTATGATGCTACCGCTTGAATAACAGAATGTTTTATATGGGTATAGAATCACATTAATCACACGATGACAACTATATTGAAAATACAATTTATTACACTGAGTAATAAATACATACAAAGATGCAAGTAACAGCATTTTCCTTTTTTATACCAAAACCAACCTCAACAAGAACGAACCAATGCATTTGGCACATCTCTGTCCTTTACTCACTCACCCCATGTGTGTTATAAGGGTCTGAAAAACAGACCAAATTCTATCAAAAAGAGTTCTTTTCCTTCTAGTCTAGCCCTGTACAAGCCATGCAGTGTCTACAGTTAACCCATGGGCTATCATGGGCCCATTCGCATGCATAAATCAATGTTTTAAATATGAAGTCAAAACTAAGACCCCAAAGTGGAGCATAAAAAAACATACGATATCCTCTCATTTGTATTCCAATAATCCACACATGATTAAAATGATCCTCCAGAACCCTCAGGAGTCATGATACAATTATGTTATTGTCATTTTTTCTAGGTTTTTTTTTTTGCCATCCCTTGTTCATTTACTTCCTCCTCTCCAAGGAAATACCATGCAACAGTTAATTTTTTTTTTTTTTTTTTCCACTAATGAGACGTACACTGTTAGTTCTTCTTGCAGAGAGGAATATGTCTTCGTAGCTAGGACCTTGCGTTCCGCTCCGTCTCAGCCAAGCATTCACGCACCAACCCCCTGGCATGAATTATTCCTGTAAAGAGAGAGTAAAAATTCACATTTTTCATTCAACAAACTTCAATTGCATCATGATTAATGTGGCCACTTAAGCAACTATAGGCAATGTAAAATGCTTACACAATGACAGTGTAAATAAAAACTTAAAAATGCACTATGTACCACTAGCTTGTGTACTGCATGTGAGTTGTTGTGCATGTAATGAAGTGAAGGTTGGAAGTACCTCGTTTCAGTCTCTCCATGGCACTCTTACTTCCAGCATATGTGGGCCTGATCTCCTTCCCTAGCTCCTCGATGATGGCCAGCAGCTCTGCATATTTGCTCTGAGGCACTTGGCTGCCAGTGGAGCCCTGGAGTTACAGCAACAGACAACTTCAAAACACTTGACATTCACTTCTTTGGCATTTAGATGGCGCTCTTATCCAGAGCATCTTGCAATGAGGACAACAGCAGAATATGCTTCAATTCCTCAACAAAAATGACAAACAAGCCTAAATATGGAGAGCAAAAGTCAGCGACTATAGAATAACTATGTAAGAGTGAGAGTGAGGGAAAAAAACACAATAAGAGCTAAAGAGGGAGATTATTTTTTAACAAATACAGTAACCAATTTGCTAAGAATTACTACCAAACATTTCTTTCATTAGGAAGAGGCTGGACAAAAAAGTGTGTGACCGCTAGGCGCTGGCGTCCTCATGGTAGTTACCTGTGAGAATCCCAAAGATGGCGGTCCATAGTCGCTCACAAGGGGCCTGTAGGACTGTAACGTGGCCAAGTTAGCTGCTGAGGGAGACTGGAGACTTCCAACTGCTGAGACAGAACACAAAATACAACATGAAATCAATAAACTGAAAAAACTGAGAAGCCATGTCCTGTCAATGTTGAAGCCAAAGTATTATATGAAACTAAATAGAAAAGTGGGCAAACTATAACCACAGTCACTGATCATCATAAGGCAAACAACCACCAATAGCAACAAAAATCTATTTATTTTTCCTTTTTTTTCCCCCCTTAAAAAGACCCTATCCACCCTTTATCTCTTACCCTAACCCGGGTCAACCCCTGGGTAGTCTTGCTCTTTTTTATTTCTTTTAAATTGTTTACATTTTTGTTGACGGTTTCCCATGAACAAAAATGTTTTGATAAGTACTTGATAAAGATTCTTATTCATCCATCCTTATATAAGTTATATCTGTTTGATACTACCTACCTGGATGTATGCTATGAAATTTACATCATAAAGATTTATGTCAGCTTGAAAAGGTGAGTAAACTCTCTTCCGCAAATAAAAAGGTGGACTCCACCAGTAATATCCAGCGGAAGTCTGCTCGCTTCATACTGTGCACCAGTAATGAAGTGATGAATAAAAAGGAGGGTAAACTCTGACCTCCAGTTGGTGATCATTATAAGGCCAACAACCACCAATATACACAATTAATAATAATCACTTATAGTTTCAGAAAAAAAAACATGAATCTATGCTTTTGTTCTCTTTAAAGACCCTATATCCTCATTTAACTTACATCAGATACTACTCCATATGATGCGCACTATTCACTTTAAATCATAAAAAAGTGTGTAAACTCTATTCTGTAAGTAAAAAGGTGTGTAAGCGGAGTGTAGGTGGGCTCGCCCTGCACTACACCCCTGCTGCTAACCCGCCCGGCAGTAGGTTGCAGGGAGGCTTTTTGCAATTGCAATAAGCGTCGTCTAACGCGAGATGTCCTCGAAGAGTCATAAAAAAATTCAGTGGCAGATCAATCAGCAGCTCCGTACGAGGAGCATCATGGAGGAAACGGAACAAGGCTGACTCAAGAAGACAAAGTGATACATTTTTGTCACCATGTAACGGCTCCCACCCGGTTGGATTAGGACACCGGACGACGGACAATGCACAGATTAGGAAACGTACTAATTTCTCATTCCTACCTTTTTCCTCGCCGACTGATAACGCGGATGGCGCTCTTTTACATTAGTAATAATGGCGGATATGAATTAGCCTAGCTCCCAGGATCTGACCCTATATATATAACTGGACAAAAACTACAGACACGGTCTTTCTCCAGGTATTCTCCGAGACCCCGAATTTAACACTCGATTTAACGGATGCATACTTTGATTTTTCCCCATATTTTTTCCTTACCCTGGTTCCCAGAAGTTCCTGGAATGTGCTGATGGACATTGGGTTTATAAGACATTCCCAAAGACATTGTAAATTAAAGAAATAAAAATGACCCGAAATTCAGTGAAGCGTCTGTCTCTCACTTTTTGTTTACAACAGCGGCACCGGCAAATATGGCCGTCACTTTATATTGACACCCACTATGCTTTCTAACACTGCAACTATCCATTGGGGATTTTCTACCAGAAAATGGTTAAAACGTGATTTCCATAATAAATCGACAGAATTCGAACACGGTTTCACTCAATTTAACAGGACTTAACGTATATTTTGACCAATTTACCTACTTTTGAAACATTTATTAGGAAGTCTACGGAAAGCTATACTTTACAACCAGAATCGACTGAGCACTAAGTTTGATAGTCTACACAAAAGTATTTGAACATGTGAACTGTGAATGTTGTAGACTTCCCCTCAGACTTTTAAGTCTTCCCTCTCACATTTTTGCATCACGTTAAAAGCACAAACTGCAGGTAGGAAGTAGGACTGCCCACTTCGTGATGAAATGTGGCATTACATTTAACAATCACCCAGTTGTAGTAGCCTAGTAGCGAACTGCCTTTGTTTATCAATGAAGTATGCACACTGCTTTCCACCATGACGGAGTGGGGGGAAAACAAGAACAGTAGCACTTTAGATACCTGGCTTTGTCTGGGGGGGCGCATCCATTGCTTCCTTGATATGAGTCTATACTTTTTACAATAAAAAAAAAAAAATTATAAATTAGTAAAAAAGGATCCACTCTGAATTTGTAGGCATGTGGCGAGGGATCCGCTCTTCTTCCATTCAAATGGGATCAGGAGTCCGGTTGGACGCCCCTCATGTCCCATCACTCCCTTGACCACATGGTGGACACACAGGATTAGGGATCTGGCCCAATCCTGGCTTTAAGCGTCATGACCTGCTGTCTCGATGGGGGTCCTGGCTTGTTCCATGTACCCCAGTGTTCCATGTACCCCAGTGATGGATATATATATATATGTATATACCATGCACCCCAGTGATTGAGTGATATATATACAGTATATATGGAGTAATATGTATGTATGTATATATATTTATATATATATATATATATATACATATATATATATATATATATATATATATATATATATACACATAAATATATATATATATACACACACACACACAAACACACCACTGGCGTACATATCGACAGTGCGGGGCCCATGTAGGAAGGCAAGAAAAAAATATTTGCACCGGGGCCAATCACAACTATTACGCCACTGACACACACACATCTATCTCTCTCTCTCTCTCTCTCTCTATATATATATATATATATATATATATACTGTATGTATATATAGATATACATATATATATCTATATATATATATAGATATATATATACAGTATATCTATATATATAGATATATATATACACATATATATATATATGTATATATATACATAGAGAGAGAGAGAGATGTGTGTGGGTGTGTGTGTGTGTGTGTGTGTGTGTGTGTGAATGTATATTATATTTTCAGAGAAACATTGATTTATGCTTTTTCCTTAAAAGACAACATCTTTATATAATACATAGCAATTTAATACTTTTCAACCTATTGCTGTTTTTCTGTTGTGTTTCTTGTTATTGCTGTCTGTTAAGCACTTTGTAACCTCTGTTTTGAAAAGTGCCATATAGATTATTATTATTTTTGTGGTTATTACTGTTATTATAATTATTTATTTACTACCTCATAAAGAGACCTATTCCCTCATTTTTACCTTTAATTTTTTTATATACCTCTTCTACAGTTTTGTGCTGTTTCATGTTTAATGTGACCTTGGCCAATAAAACTGATTCTGACTGCAAATAAAAATGGTGGGTAAAGTGATTTTTCCTGTTTGATAATGAAAGTGAATACTTACTGACTGTTAATTTTGGTACAGGTTTGCATGCTTATGGAAAAAAATAAGAATGATCCAGAGCAATACTAATTAATGATGAGTAAAATGTTCTAAAAGAAAGATATGGGTGCCTACAAGTATAGGCACTTAATAAAAGGAACAGGACAATTGATCAGCAATAATAAAGAGAAGACTTACTGCTGTCTGAAACCAGTGTCAAAGGTGATCCCAAGGTTAAGGAGAACTAAAATAGAGCATCTACCAGATTTCACTTCTGTTCTGGTCTCTGTTTTGGTCATGTTTCTGTCAATACAATGAAATTAAGAGCACTAAATAAAATCATTACAGCTAAAAGACTAATTGTTGGCTATTGGTAACCCTTACTCATTCACTAGGCTATTACTGCCAGTCAGGTGACTGACTTGCTGCAGCATTTCCAGTTAGACAAGATGGGAGATAATTCACTATCTCTGGTATGAAGTTGTGTATTAGTCACCAGTATGTGCATATTAACAATAGCATTTCTGCAAGTATTGTTTCACTACATTCTCACAAACAGAACTTGTTTGGTTAAGGCCTGTGCTGTGTCCAAGGCAACCTCCCACTCAAATCAACTAGCTTGTCCTATCACATTTGGATGGGAGGGACAGGAGAAGTGTTGGTGGGTACTATAGCTTGCCAGCTTTGAGACTGTGAATGTCGAGGGGAAAGCACTTCTGCTGTGAAGGCCGAGGATCTCTGCTTCCTTGAAGTCACTGCCTGACAGGATTTACCAACTAGCCCTTGTCAGGCAGTCGCTTCCAACCACTTGGCAGAGGTCTTAAATTGGCTGTCATGTGGGAAAGATGAATTTGGAAGAGAAATAGCAAGGACACAGTGGTCTTCCTTTGCTCATCCATTCCAACTGGTGCTGTGAGTCGCTTCTCCAGCCTCGTATAACTTACATAACTTACAAAGAACTTACAAATAGAGAACAAAACGGGACAGAGCTGGATATAGAACCGGCCAAGGCCACAGAGAACTGCTTATATGAGAGATAGAATATGACCAAATTAAGAGCAGTGTCTGTAATTCCCACTAAATCTTTAAATCAGTCACTTAAAATGTTGTGATCAACAGTGTCAAAGGCTGTGCTATGGTTAAGGAGAACTAAAATAGAGCATTTACCATGTCATGAATAAAGAATATAGCGTAAGCGGTCATACTGACTTGCAAGACCCCAATAAATGCTGCACATCATGATCTCTTAGTGTGTAGATGCGAGTGTGTAACTTGCAAGCCTTATACTGTTGCAAGTCTTGCATCACTTCTTCTTCAGGTTACACTCAAGTGTGTGAAGTTGGTGTAATGTTTGAAGTTGGTGAAGGTGTTCATGGAGTGTTTACCATGGTCACAACAGGAGCAGTATGGTTTTATAGTTGACCTGTGAGCTGTGCCTGTCAGTGTTGAGCTGAACTGTCCCCGTCCTGCTGTGGCTCCTTGTGGGGCTCTTGAATTCTGCCCATCTCTTTACATGAGCTGCTTGAAAAATGAGAGGTATCTTCTTGCTTTTGGGTTTCATTCTCAAGCCCGGCTGAAAGGTCAACTAGAGTTGCCATGGACACCTGGATAAATTGGAAGCTCTGACCTCAGATCATGAGGAAGTTTAACTGTGACACACGTGACCCATCCTGCAACACAATGTTGCCTTTCCTTCCCAGACACTCTAAAATGCCAATGAATTTCACCCTTAGTGCTAAAGCTGGAAGTTTTTTTTCACTGGCAATATCCAGCTCAGCCTTTTTGTTGGCATGCATGTTGCAGGGACAGAGCAAACTGCTGGTTATGTGTGGCCATGGTGTTGGCAAAGGGGTGACACATGTTACTGTAAAAGGCAGCAGTCTACAGAGTTTGTGTGCTGTGTAGGGGAAGAATGGTGATAATACTCCTGGAAGCTTAAGCCATGCTTGTACTTATGTGGAGGATTTGGGGGTTCTGAGTGAGGGAAGGAAATCTCACCCTTGTGGTTCCTCTTAAAGCCTGTAGCAAAACTAATGTCCTGGAGGGCAGTCTCGGGTAACTGGGTGAACAATGACATTGATGAAGGTGTGAGCAAATGGTCACAACTCTGAGGCACCTTGCAGAGCCCTCATTCAATATCACTGTGGGTAGGTTAACTGACTTGCTGCAGGGTGTCCTGTTGGAACTCCCTACAGACTATGCAGCTTAAAGTCCAAAGTGTGGAAATGGAAAGCATTTCATAATAAACGGCAGACATGAGCACATTTCTAGTACCGTGTCATTCGGGGACACGAAATTGAATATGGGCTACGGACAGGGCTCCTTTGTCAACAAGTCATCTGTAATGGGGTTCACCAGCAGAGCCCCACAATACTCAAATCTCATGTTTTTTTCCTTTTTTCCTTCCTGCATTAACTGTGTTTAATTAATGAACAGTATTTGTGTAGGTGAAGTGATATTAGTTAAAAAGTCAGAGCATAGGTAACTTGGGCTAAGGTGCAATTCACCAGAGAGATTTGGTGTTCTGATTGGATCAATTTGAGCATAAATCTCACTGCAAGGAGTCAAAGTGACCTCAGAAGAAAGGGATGGGTTGGAAAACATTGAGTGTGATGAACTATTGTTGATTCCATGTCTGCAATGTAGCAAAGAGAGATGCAGAAGCGCAGATGGAAATGGAGGGAAAGGGGGGATAGGTGTTAGAAGCTGTCCTCTCTGTAAAGGGCGTCCTGGCTGACTTGAGATAGGATTCATACAAGGGACACAGCACCTCACTGAAAGTTAGGTGCAGTGACCTGGCCACTCTGGATTTGGACTGGAGGACCCTAAAAATTCAAAAGGTGGAGTGAGGGAGTGACCTGATGTTTCTGGCAGGTTTGTCATTTTTGGAAATGCGGTGGAGGAGGGACCTGGCAACCCTGGAAAATGGGTAAAGGAATGTGGGAAATCTGGAGGAATCTGGCCTCTCCAAGGGGAAGAAGAGGAGGAAACAGAGAAATCTGCTACTCTCTTTGAGAAAGTCTTCTTGACCTCAACGCCCCGGTTGTTTGGCAACTCTAAGCCCTGTGCTTGGAAATAAAGTCTCAGTGGAGTGGGCGAGTATGACAATAGAGGTCAGACATAACACTAATGGAAATCTAATGTCAGAACTGCAACTTAGTGAGTTTATTACCTTGGTTGTACTTCCTATAATTTTTATTGATCTGACCATACATTACCTGACTTGCAGAACTCACTAGACTCTTGACTCTCATACCAAAAATACCAAAAGTGGCAGGAACAAGCCAAAATATGACTGCCAGTAAGTTGTGATGAAAACTGGCTTGTTTTAGATCATTAGTCCACATGTGGGTAATGATGTTTATCTTACCTCATCTAGATTTAATTGGGATTATGCAAAAAATGTTTCAATTTCAGCAATCAATGGTAGGAAGAGGAGTCGGATAGACTTCATTACAGCTGGCAAGCAGATTACAGGAGTAGGGTTATTGGTCATATTACTTATAAATGTAGATTTGTCTAGTGGCAGGGTGTAGTTCTGTATTACAATAATCATAGTAATCAGAGATAGAAGTATACCAAGCTTTATTGGTCATTGCACTCATGTAATGCAGTTTTTTTGTACAACTCGGTCAGTAGTGCAACTCGTGCAATGATAAAAGGAAAGTCCTTCAAGTGTTTCAACTTCAAAACAGCCCACCTCTCATCACATTTACAGCACTCAAAAAGCCTGTTACAAAGTCAGCAGCCCATGTACATAACATATTGAATGTCAAAATAAAAACATCAGACATTGGCTTATGTATATGTTGGACATTCCAGTTAAAAGATTTGCTTTCCTATGAGAGAGCACCTTGCGCTTCAGTGAAAGGAAATGGATTTATTTTCCAGAAACACGCTTGGTTTCTCCCATTACTGTCCAACAATTGGGATGTGCTGCATTGCAGAATTTCAATTCTTTTATCCCCTTACAAAGCGTACAAAATACACATTGTCTGGTATGATACAAAGACAAAATCCTGCTTCCCATTTCAATTATTAATGTTTTTAAATGCATATCAATCAAGAACAGGAGAGGATACGCACACTTAAATAACAGTAATGAATCCACAGGTTAAGGATGTGTCTGAGCATATTTCTGTGATATAAAATACTTCCTATCTTTTATCATCAACTATTAGGACAGCTCATATTGCCAGACTTTGGTCTGTCCCTTCCAGTGCAGATCTATAATGCAATATAGAACTGTAGAGGCAATGGCGTTCAACAATATTTGCTCCACAGAAGAGGTACTGTATGCAATAGAAGCTATCCACTCCGATTATGTCTGTCTTAATTTAAACTCGGCTCAACAAAGCAGAGGAATTACAGAGAGATGTGTTCATAACATGTACTGAGGTTACAGGCTGTAAATACAGCCAAAGTACAGTGAAAAAGAGTGACACGTCTGTCAGAGTAGAGGTGGAAAGGAAGCATTTGAATTATGGTCATGCATTTCAGATATTTCGTAAATGCCTTTCGCTTTTCTATGTTTTTCAAAGAGGGTCTTTGAATAGTTTAACCCCTGAGCACAATCCTGTGTCCATTACCAAAAAAAACAACAACAAAAAAACAAAGCTGTTCGAGCCTGCTGTGGAAAATTCAGTCTTGGAGGTCACTAGACAAAGTCCAGCACAGTGCTTGAGAGTGGTCTTGGTCTCAAGACCTGTTTAAAGACTAAAAAGCTAGTCTGGTCTTGGACATGCGTTTCAAATTTCTCAAAATTCCTCAACTCTTTTTCTTTGTTTTTTTATTTCCATTAACATATTTCCTCTCCTTCTAATTGCAGTTTTGTAGTCAAGACCAACCAGTTAAAACAAAGACAACACCACACCAAGACATGTCTTGACTGAGACCAAGTCAAGATGAAGACCAAAGGTGGCAATGTCAACCTCTAAGACCAAGTCAAGAACAAGTACAGTCTTTTCAAAGACTGGGCAATACAGCACAAAGCTTTTAAATTGGGTACATTAATGTTCAACTACAAAGCCAAACTTATTTTGTATTTGTAATGTATTCATAGTGTTGTCCATTTACTCCATAAGCTTAATACCCATTTTCAGAAAAAAAAAAAAGTTTGTTGATACTGATGAACTCAATTCATCATTCCTCAAACTTTTTACTGATTCAATATTACTTCAGTGAAAGAATGACTTCCTTTGTACTAGATTTTTGTAAGAGATACAACCCATTGATCTAGTGCAACTAGACAGCTGATGCTATAACTCTGGGGGTAAATCTTTCATCTTCCACCAAATCATCTGAATCCAACACAGTTTGTGCAATGTAAAAGGTGCACAATTACCTAATCCTACAAAAGGGAAATTTGGCCAACTCATGCCCGTTAATGATTTTGAACAACATGGACAACCAGGCCGTCTTGAAATATGAAAACAGTCTTTGACAGAAGGATTATGCATTTTAAAAAAAACACAAAAAAAAACAAACTTAGGAACATTGACAAATTTGAGACCCATGTGCAAGATGAAGACAAAAATCTAAATAAAATGAGATGAATACCAAAGTGGCTGGTGAATAAGCAATCACATTTTGGTCTTGGTCTTAAGAACTAAAAACGCTGGATTCAGAACAGCAAAAAAATGTATTCGTACATAACCTTACATCAGCTGTTAGACTAATAGTCTGCATCACTTTTGTACTAAATCAAGTAAGTTATTCTTTCACTAGAGTAGTACTGAAGAAAAAGGTTATGGAATGATTAATTTATTTTCTATGAAGATAAAAACATTTTTCTTGTGCCTGGGTATATGAGTATAGTCTATATCATGTCTAAATATGCCATTGTAGTTTAGCATTAAACAATTTCTAAAAGAACTGCAAAGTATTTCTCAGTCCTGGGAAAGACTTGTACTAGTCTTTGTCTAAACCACCTTTGGTCTCGACTAAGTACAATAGGTCTTGGTCTCACTTGGGGCGGTCTTGACTAAAACACTGGCAAAGGATATATTAAACAGCTTAGAGCGGGGGTGAGGAAGCAGGTTAACAGAACAGCCGCAGGCCATCATGCCTTCTTAGTTTCAACTTGTGTCCACTCTGTCTTGATCAATGCATCTCAAATCTTTCACTCTGAATGTCAGAGGACTATAAGTCACCATCAAACTTCTCTAGGTGAAAACAGAGTCTCTGGAGATTAAAAAACCCTGAAATCTTTTCTCTGTACTGCCACTGCTTTACATCTGAGAATACGCAGCTCGGTGGGATACCTCTAACCCTCAGAAACTATGAGGGGCGAGAGGGTGCAGGATGAGGGATAGTGGCACTGGAGCTTGCAGTGCAGAGATGGAGACTGGTGGAGTCGAATCCCTTCAGGTTGGGACGTGAACTCAGGGTGTGGAGATGGGGCTGAACCCCATGGAGCTGAGTGGTCCAGCCATACTATGTGTTGGGTGCATGACTGAGACTTTGGGGGTGAAGCTGCTGCCACTTCTGCTGCTCCTGCACAGCAAGCTGCTGGCTCTGGTCCGATGTTGAAAGGATGTTGATTAAGGGTGACACACAGTTCGCTGGAATGATCAGTCCTGTGAAATACAATAAAAGCTTCAGAATTAATCTCTAAGCCTACAGCCTGTAAGACCAATGTCTTTGAAATATTCTAATACATATTAAATGTCAAACCATCAGTCCTTCAACCTACCAACTATCCTCTGTCCATCTTCTGTTCTAAGGCGAACAATCTGCATCTTTACATTGGTTCCACTGACTGAGGCAAGCACGTTCTCCACCTTCGTCCACACACTGAGCACGGAGCCACACAGAACGTAGTACGTCCTACACCGAAGACCAATCTCACACTGTAGACCCACGGACGCTTTCTTACAGTTACCACGCCTGGGGGAAGAGTAACACACAAGAACACACAGACATTATGATGACAGAAGATAAAAGCAGACACTGATTTAGGTTGACTGACTGACATGACAGTTTTGTTTAAATGTCTGTGAAAACCAGGACTAAAATGTATCAATCTCTAGTGCACATACCAATATGCATGAGAACAGATTTTTGCAGAAGACTTGTACTGGTCAATCCAGTGTTGCTTGGCATCTTCTGACAAGACCTGTCAGAGCAAAAACATCATGATTAAATAAATCAAGCCAGCCTTACATTTGGCACTTTTCTCTTATAGCAATATTAGTCAACGATGTTGTCTAACCTTTTTACACTTCTTCTTGATGTCTGTGTACGTCTCCAGTTTGAGCTGTTTGCCTGTGTTGGGCCTGTACACCAGAAACAGCCTCTTCTTGGTATTCAACTCTTTCACCAATATGGCTGTTTTCTTGTTGTTCCTCACCTGAAAATGAAATACAGGTTGTACTTCAGGAGTATAAATCACATTTGCAAGATTGCGCAGAATATTATACTCCACTCAAAATACATTAAATCTGACAAATAAAGACACCTATCGAGTCAAAAATGAGGAGGTTTGTTTCGTTCCAATCGGACCAACTCCTTTTTGAATCAAGTAATCATGTTTGTTGATACTGTTCAGCAATGTCACTCAACACTAACTTCCACTGATTGTTACTGTAGCCAGCGCAAAGTTTGCAAGGATAATTTTAAGTGAGAAAAATCCCCCTGTACCTGTACATAGAAGCCATCGTCTGGTCCACTCTGTTCTGCCCAGGCATGGGTGGCTTCTTCCCATGACATTCCCCTCTCCACACTTACCTGGGAAAAGAGGTATACAGGTACAAAGTTGAGTACTGATACTGTGATGCAGTACCTGACCTGAGTTATTAATTCAAGACATGTACCCAAAGGCAACAATATAGTCAAAATGACAGATTAGTAGTTTAGGCATGTATATGACAATTTGACATACTGTGTAGAGCTCAACATGTCCTGATGTGGTGTAGCCTGGTGTTAGGAATTTCTTGCAGTCTACCTTCTTCACCTTCTCATCACCGGAGCCCAAATCTGGTAGAAGACAGGGGAGAGCAAGGTCATCAGATACATTAGACACCCAGTGTTTTGCCTCCAATTTAAGACTGGGAACCAAACGTACATGTCAGGACAGAGAGACATGATTTTGACTGACAACTGATTTTAGAAAATAGGAGCAAATTGCTTTTAATGTAGGTACCCTTTATCTACAAATCTACCATAGCTCAAAGAAGGCCTTTCGCCCCACTTTTACCCCCTCATCACCTTGCTTGTGCATCTGTGAAAATGGTTCAATGAGATCATGAGCAACAACAGTTTTATCTTACCCAGAATGCCCATGTCATATCTGCCATTCCTCTTGGCTTCCTGAATAACAGCACCCAGAGTATCAGCGAAGTACTGGAACAAGGCATTCTGCTGCTGGACCTCCATGCCCAAAATACGGTTCAGGAACTTTCCAATGTTGTTGTAGTCTGTAATAGTGAGGAAATACACGCATTAGCTTAATTTGAGAATTTAGACAATTGCACATTGTACAAATTTTGCTATGAAACATTCACAGCCAGAATTGTGTTACAACTTAATTCTTCTCATCTTTCTACAAAAAAAAAAAAAAAAAGAGCAATCACCTTTGTCCAGTGACAGTGTGCTAGTTCTGTCCTCCACATTTATGAGACCCACACCTATTAATCCACTTTGGATTTCTAGAGAGGAAACAGACAGGTTATTACCCAGAGGCATGAATAATTATTATAACCATAGATACAGATTCCTTGCCTTGTTTGGAAAAGCCCTATGACTCATACCTTTGAAGAAATCCCCTTCAAAGTCTGAGGGTGGAGACACCAACGGAGAATCAAGTTTTACGATGGACTTCATCACAATTTCCAGAGCATTTCTGCCATACTGTGGCAAAGGTAAAAGAAGGTTATAGTCACTGGCAAATAAAAACGGCAACAATAAAATCTATTCATAGACACATGCTCAATTTGCTTACTTTGTTGTCAAAATTAAATCTGCTGAGATCTCTTGTTTCTGTTGCTCTTCTGTCTCCATGAGTGAGAGCACCCTGTTACAAAGAGTAACACAAATATAGTTGGGAATTTATATTTAGTTAAAATGTTACACTTCCAGATATTCACTTTCATCCCTCTTCGTCAGAATGAAAAAAAAAGGTTATTTTTAAATCATAAATGCAATGGGCCATTACCAAGCTTTCAAGTCTTTTGGCAACAATGGATGCAAATCTCTGCTCTCCTGCAAGCTCCGATATGAGGAAGACATATTCTGGAGCTGTGACCTGGTTTGACCTGTGTGTTCTCCCTGAGAAATAAACAGAGAAAAACAAGTTTGGTACATTGAGAACCATGCATTTTGTCGAGTTGTGCTGTCACACAAAGAACCCAAGGCTGAGTGTCTACTGACCGAACTGTTGTATAGCTCTGTCTGCACTCCAAGGCAGCTCTAGAGTCATGTGGACTCTCCGCCGCTGGTTCTTCACTCGCCGATCAGCCTGCAAGGATATACCTGAGCTGGCAGCTTCCGAGATGATGGCTATGTTCTGGTTGGAACGAAAGACAGCAATGATCACTTTTCACATTATTTATACATATATACATATTACTCTTGCTTTTATGAAATCATTCACTAGCCATAAAATCTACTGTCATGTGCCTGAAAGCCTACAGATCCCCCCTTGTTCCATAACATTGGTTTTACCTTCTCTCCATCCATAAACCTCTGCTTCTCTGTGAGATTGAGGATTTCCACTGGGACATCCAGCTCAGAACGAGATTCATAGGAGATGCTGCCATCATCATTACTGACCACACGACCTTTACGGCCAGTCATCTGAAGCAAAGTTGAAGAGTCAGTAAAGTGATTAGACCAATGTTGGTGTTCAAGGTACAACCAAATACTGATGTAGCTCTATCCAAAATATGAATGGGATTTAATGCCACAGAGTGGTGACCACAAATGTTAATACCTCTGCCACGTTGTCTGGTCCTCCCAGCTCGTCTATTAGCTCGTCCAGAGTGTTGGGAGGTAGATCCTCAGCTAGCTTCTCAAGCTTTTCCAGCAGATCTCTCTTCATTTGCTGGGCATCTTCCACTGCGTCCTGACTTGTCAGGCAGCTATCGTGACTCTCTGCCTTGACTTATGGACAAGCACAAACAAGGGATCCATTACACACCAAAGGCCAAACAAGGGTGCATGTACTTCTGTTATTAAATCTGGCAACATGCTTACCTATGGCAGGTGTGCTAGGGGGGATAATGGAGGCAGTGAAAGCAGGTCTGGTGGAGCCCAGTCCAGAGGCTAGCAAGGCACTTTGAATAGAGTCTGGGTCAATACTCTTCCTTCTCTTCTTTTTCTTCTTCTTCTCTTTCCCTTTCTTTGGTTCTTTTCTGATCAGCCATGGATCTATGCAAAGGAGGGCATAAAGGTTTGTTGGGAGCACTGAATAGACTATAATATATGACCCCTCTATACGAAGGTCTTAATTCATTAATCGCAGCCCCCTGAATCCTCACCATCTTCCTCATCGTCATCAGACTCATCTCTGAATGGGTTGAAGTCATCGTCATCATCCGCTGAGCTGACAGATTTGAAGCTGTCATCACTCTCACAGTCTTTATCAGACTCTTTGTCTGACTCCTCTGACTGGCTCTCCTCTGAGCTGCTCCCAGACAGACCGCCATGCTTGCGAGGCTTCTTTTTTGGCTGCTTTTTCACTTCTGAACCTGGAGGGGCGATCATATAGAATGAGAGAAAATTAAAAACATTTTTTTTAAAGCCATAATAATTTCCCCACTTAGTTTCCCAACTTCTAACACCAGGTCAGGTTCAATAATCTTTAATCAAATTATGTCTCAAAACAGGGTATAAATGTGTTGTGTCCTCATCATTAGTCAATATGGAATATGGAACTAATTGTGGAATATTCTGAAAAATAAACTATGATGACGGGTAGAGTTTTAATCAGTCAACTTTAGCTGACATTTTCCCTACCTTTCCTCTTCTTGCCCTTCTGTTGAGAAAGTTCAGCTGCAGTGTCACTGGGAGAGGGGGTCTTCTTGGCTGAGAGGTCGATGCCTAGCAGGCTATAGAGCTTCTGTCTGTCAGGAGCTGGGAAGTGCTTCTCAATCAGGGACTGCAGCACACCTCTAAAAAAAAAAAACATATTGTTGTGTTGACAGCATGCAGTATTCTTTGTCAAATTGTGTGCAAAGATGAATCTTCAGTTTTGAGTTGGGGTTAAAGTGAATCCTTACTTTGCAGTTGACACAAAGTCATTGAGCTCTCCTCCTCCTTCCTCCAAGGCCTCAAGTGTTCGTGCCTCTCCTGTTGACTGAAGACCAATCACCACACACTGTAGAAGAAACAGGCTGTCAGCATGATTCATACACAAACACTGAGGACAGCAGTGAGCATAACTGCTATACAGAGAAATCCCAGATTATTGTGATTGAGGGTTTAACCATCACGAGTGGATGTGCAAATATGAAATACTCAAGTTTTACAAGACAAATCTCACCTTTCCATTTTGGACCTCCTCTCTGGCCAGCTGGACCACTCTGCGGACCTTGGAAGCAATGCAGAGGTATTTGAAGAACCTCTGGTGAGCAGACCAGAACTGGCCCCACATGGACTTCTTCATGCGTTGCTCTGCATCCATCAGGTTAGCAGCCTGCTGGAACTTCTCGCGTGCACTCACCCACTGAAACAGGCAGGAGGACAGCACAATAAATCAATTCATTAGCTGCAAGTACAAATAAAAAGGAGAATGAACACAATATGCTTACAATGTAATTCCACAAGCTTATTTTCAGGTCCTTACCAGCCGCACAGATTTGTTGTACATCTTGATGTATTGTTGAGTCAGAGGAACCTCCTCAATCTTGAAAGTCACACCTGTAAAACTCAACTGCCTCGCAATGTACATCCCCCTCAGTTTCATATCCATAGCAACTATCTCCATGGCACCGACACCTCTAAAATGCAGGGGGAAATATGTTAAAAAAAAGAAGAAGTACTGAATAATTGAGATTGTCAATTCAACACCACCCATCATCATTCCATGGACATCGTTTTGCTCCTTTCTTTGGAAATCTTTCCATCATGTACAAATACAAAAACTTACCTGCGCTCAACAGCTTGGATGAAATTGCCAAACTCTCTGAAGGGGGTTCCATCCCCCCAGATGCCCAGCCGGTTCATGTAGGCCATGTTCCGGGGTTCAGAGGCACCTAGATGGAAAAAAATACAAAAATTTAACAATTCACATGTTCATACAGATTCACCATCTCCACCTGAATTTAGGGTGCCAACCGATTCAACGAGTAGGACCATCTTTTATCCACTAGGCTTTTGTGGATTTCAGTTGATTACATGTCCACTCACCTGTGGCACTAGCGTACACCACCCGCGCTTTGGGAAGTTTGTTCTGCAGCTCCAACACTGCAAGCCCAGTCTTAGTAGGTTTGGACGATCCAATTGGACACACATTTTTGGCTTTGTGACACTCATCATACACGATCTTAAGACATTATGTTAAAGAAAGCCATTAACATTTCTGGAGAGGAAAAGCTAAAAGGATATTCTTGCGATCACCTCAGTGCTGTTAAGAGCAACAGATATAAATCTGTAAATTTTGCATATGTAGGAAAAATAGAACAAAATTATCATTATTTTCTGAGCACATCTATTAAACTAGCTGTTAGGTTCTTCATATAGCTTCCATGAAAGGATACAACTCCATCAAAGTCCTCCCCGCACCAGTGGAGAAGCTGTTGAAATCTGGTCTTGTACTTTCCTCCAGACTGGCTCTCTCCTATCAAGGAAGAGTACGTGGCGAAGATCACACCTTTCTTCACACTCCCATTGTGTTTAGAGGAGATTTTGCCATATTTGAACTGAAAATTAAAAACTGGAAATCAGTGACTAACATTTGACACTTTGACATTAGCGAGGCAGTAACACACCTCTCATTGTTTATTGAGCTATGTGTCATACAAGTATCTTACCTTGTTTAGTGAATGAACCTGAATGTTCTTCGCTCCTATATCCCTTAGATCCCTTTCAGCATCATACTTCAAGTCATTTGAGACACTAAACCTAAACAACAGAGGAGAATGTACAATGAGGGAACAAAAGTGGCGTCAGTCATGCTGTGTGAAGTTTTCAGGACTTCTTATCAAACATTGCCTTGTTAGTTTCCCCCAATGTCCAAAATCATGAGGAATTCGTGATATTTACCAAAGTGATCTCTTCCTGCCTAAAAGGTAATTCTCATAGATTATCCCAGCAATGGTCCTGCCTTTTCCCACACCAGCTCCATCACCTATCAAATAGGCAGCTCGATCTTCATTAGGGAGGAATGTCTCATGTTGCTGTGGTAGAAAGACAGAGGAAGGTATAACATTTTAGCATTGTAATAAAATGACAAAGGGAACCAAGATTCAGTGCAAATTACAAATTAAAATGCATCATTTTGCCTTTCAGTAAAGTTTTTAATTTGGAGTCAAGTGTTGTCACTGCATACAAGATTGGACTAATTACACTGCATAAGTCACAATATGCTGTCACTATTCAGAGGGCTATAATGGTTGTAGGTGCTACGCTTCGTGCCCAGCAACGCCTCTTAGCTGCTCTAAAATCACTACAAAGCACGGACTCTCGTGGTTTATTGATTTTATAAAACAGCAGTAACACACGTATAATGCAAATGAAGAAATCTTAATAATTAAATATTAATTACATTCTTCTGCTACACAATTTGTTTAGCTGCTATTCAAGAACTATATTGTTTGCCAATCAACGCATAAGTACCGTATAAGTGGTGACTTTCAGTTGCTGCTCAAATATTTACGTTAACAGTTAATACAGTTTTGAACAATTTTGAATGAAAAGACAATCACAGCATATTCTAGTTCATGGTATTGCTGCACCCATTGACCTTATTCACACGGCAGCCATTTTGAACACTCTGAGTGGTAAACTCTACCTGGAACATTGGCATATATATAAAATAGCGTTACCTAAACACACAAATGTGGACTTCAGATAGACCTAACAGTTATCAAATTACTTAGCAACTTCAGGAACAACAACCACAACGATCGCTTGGATATAGCAGGGAAGTCTACCTAGGCTAGACTCTGGTAGCTAGCGATAATGGGCCAAATATATTACAGTGTGACCCTATACCTCCGGATTCTGGAGATCCATTTGCTTCTAATGTTCTTCAGTAGGGACTAGGGTTGTCACGATACTAGAATTTCTAACTTCGATACAATACCCAGGAAAATATCGATATGCGATACCATTTTCGATACCACGGGGGCAAAAAAAAGAATTTTCAATCTTTTTTTTTTTAAATATTGTTTTCATGTTATATGTCATATAATTTTAACATGAAAACAATATTTTAAAGTTGTCTGAGATCAAACAATACATTTTTGATTGACAGGTGTCGATTGCCGTCCTGATTTGCTCTTTTTTTATTGAGGGGAGTGAGCTTATACTGCACAAGCATGTGAAACATCATATTGCCTCCTGGCCTCTGCAGCATAGACTGTAAGCAACTAAGCAAAAAACACAGACAGAGACCCAAACTAGTCCCTTAATATCCAACAACGCAGGGAGAAATCCTGGTGCAAACGAGACAGATGGACGGACAGACAGACAGACGCTTCTCCATAACGTAGGCCCGATAAAACTCATTCAAAACTTTGCACTTACACAGCAGATTACCCCTGCTCCAGCAGATTACCCCTGCTCTAGTCATCAGCCTATCAGAACACTTTTAGCTTGTTGAAGCAACAGATACCCACCAATGATAGGGAAAAATCAGCAGGGCTAGAGTTAGTGGATTATTATTGAGAGAATGATTTTAATTGGACATTTCAACATCCGGTCGAGCCTTCTGACCAGGCCCGGACAATGCATCTGAAAACCGGACAGTCCGGTCAAAAACCGGGCATCTGGCAAACCTACTTGATAACGTTAACTAGCTCTGTAGCTAACGTTTGGTTGGCTAGCTAAACTAACGTTAATGTTTATGATAAATGTATAATGCTTCAGTGATGTTGAAACGGGAGCTTTCGCTAACCTCTCGAAATTCTTTATATGGACTGGCGTGTCGGTCCTTAAGGTACTTCGCCAAGTTTGACGTGTTACCCCCCTTCATCGGCACCACTATGTAGCATTGTTTGCTGACTGAGGCAACAACCCAGCTGACTGCTACTAGTGAGAGGAGGGGCTGTGGGCAGCGGTGCAGGGTGTGTGTGTGTGTGTGTGTGGCTAGTGGAGGCGGAGAAATAATGTTTGATTTCTCATTAAGAGAAATCACTACTGGTATCGATACTGTTGCAAATGAGTATTGTATCTGTTTCAGATTTTTAGTATCGATACTTTTGACAACCGTAGTGGGGACTGTGAAATGATAAAGTTTGCATGATGTGCATCTTGGTACACAACAGTAGGCCAGAGGTGGGCTGTCCTGTTGTTTCCCACCCTGAGTGTTCAAAATGGCCGCCGTGTGAATGAGGTCAAGGGCAGGCATTGCGGTAGCTAGGAGGCAATTATAGCTCAAACAGTAAAACAATATGGAGGCAGGAGGGAACTTCTCTCTTGGAATATGAGAGGAGTCGAATCTTGCTCAATGTCACACATGAGATTAAGTTAGAGATCCTGGTCTGGAGTTGTCGGGAGGGCCAAAGTCTCCAGTTTTGAGAATCTGCACCGGCTGTGCTTCAACTGGGCTTTACTTAAAACTTTAATTCATGCACATCTCAATTAGCATTTCTACATTTAAAGAATGAGCTATTACCAGTGGCCTGAATATAACTTCACTGTACTCTGACAACATGTAAAAAATGTCCACAATCATTTATTCAATGTCAAGGTCCTGGTCTAATAAATCACCCCTGAACCATAGCCATACTGCCACCATGTTTAACATTAATCATGGAGGTAACTAAAGACAAGTTCCCAGATATCACATGACTGTGTAGCCTACTCCAGCTGGCTAGCTACATTTTGAAACTCAGTTTCAAATGTCACTTTCAATTTGAAAGTGAAAGTTACTTTGCTCAAAGATTTGCTTTTGTGATTTTTCCACTGCCGTTTTTCCTGCTGTGGCCGAAGACATATTGAATTGTCACTACTTGTAACCAGACTGTTTAGCTATAAACAGAGAGCGTATACTGTGACGTAATCCATACACAAGATCAGTGTACTCTCACAGGCAGTCAAATCATGTACTGAGAGCAGGAACCCTTCCCAAGCCTGGTAGAGAAATAGAAGTGTTTACCTGAGCTGCATATGTGATAGCTTCCAGCTGCAGAGCAGACAGCCAGCCACGGTCAATGGTTTCCTCTGGGATGGACAGTCTGTACCACACATTTGGAGGGTTGACACTGGACAGGGAACTGGTCTCCACCACAGGATCAGGGTGCCGCAGGCCGATCTTTACTGGATGGACAAACCGACCAGTCAATGTATCAATCCACAAACTATAGTTGCATTTTCTGAACAAAATATGAGTTTGCTTGCTATCAATAAACTAAATGAGTACAGATTCTGTACAATCCCATGCTGCATTTGTGTCAATGACACCCAATTAATTATCAGTTTATTTGAACATGATCTCAGCTCTCTGGTTCCCTAGTTGATCATCTCTTCTATGGAGAATACTTATAGCATAAACACACAGAAGCACTGCTTGTACAACAATGTGCTTTATTATAATTTATTTATTGTACTAGGTTTTCTTGCCATCATAAAATTATTTCGCCATATACCAGAGTCCATGCAAGCAAATCCATGAAGAACCCAGAAGTAAGTCTTCCCATCATGTGATGTCACGTAAATCCATTTTCACACAAGAAGGGCATTATGGGAGTATAATTACATGATTTATTTAACTAGATACTGATCAATAAAGAACAGGCATGATTTTCTGTCCACTGTGGTGAAGTTTGATAGCACCCAGGTAAAGAGGACTGAAGTGTCTGAACCCTGTTTGACTGACAGGAATTTGCCTCATAAAGGCCTGTGTACTGTAACACTATCACTGTGAACGAATAAAATGTGTTCCACCAATGCACTGATAGTAATACTTACATTTCATAGGCATGTACTCTGCATAAGTCTCTGCATGACCCAACTCTTCTTCGTCTTCCTCCTCAGGCTCGTCCTCCTCCTTCATCCCTGGGAGTTTCTGTACATAGACAGAGATGAAGAGAAAGAATGTGAGCAACAGCTGTTTCACACAAAAGTCTTCTCCTTTGAAGCGTCTCCTAAATCCACTAGAAAATGGTTCACAAATTTATGAACAAGGTTGCAAACTAACTTTCCACTGGTACTTTTAACAATTTAATTGTCGTACCAACACATTATTTGGCAGCATTCGACATTGTGCATGTTTGTAAATCACTACTTAATACTCACCAGAGAATGTGAAAAGTTCTGTACTTTCATGTCATCGTTTACCCAGATCCGGGTAGCGTCTTTACCCAGCCCTTCCTTCTTTATTCCATTGTTCATTTCCACTGAAAGGCCAAGCAAGACCACAGGTGTTACTGATGGCATGGTCAAAATAGCACAAGAGCAATATTAATGCATTACAAAATTACATTGATATTACACAAACTTGGGGGACTGCCCAACCTCGGTTATTTTTCTTCAACAAATGTATTTTGTATCTTTCCAACAGGTATTGTGTAATCCAAACAATACATAATAACAATAATAATAATTCTGTTTTAATACATCCTCAACTAACTCAAAGTTTGGACCATTTGGTTTCATGCTGCTCAAATGAAATGTTCTTGCATACTCAACAGCGATCTGAATCTGCATTCAGAAAATTTAGCTCAAAATAATCCCAAACAGGACTTTTCCCTCAAGTATTTCGACATGAGTTGTGGAAACAGTGATAGTATTGGCAACGCTGGCACTTCCTCCGAGGGCAGGAGGTGCTCATGGGGGTCGAACAAGTAGGTCTACAGGACGGGGCTATCTGGTGGCATTAAAGTTCAGCAAAAACAGCCAAACATTATCCATCAAAATTCATTCTCTTTTACCCTGCATAACGAAAAAGACAAAAACTACAAATATATCACCTACAGTATATTTTTGTTTTAGTTAGTTTTACAAGTAGATAAGAGTTTTAGTTCAGTATTAGTTTTTTCAGCAAAGTCTCATTTTTATTAGGGTACCACTGTGTCATAACGTCCTTCAAATTTTTGGCTGCCATTTTGGACAAAAAAACAACAAAAAAACAACACTTCTCATGATCCACAGGTCAGAATAACACATAAATTTGGCAGGTACATTAACTAGGTATGCCTTTATTTAGTTTGTGAAAAGCTATGGGATTGGTCCAAAAATGGCCAAGTTATTAACCTATCAATTAAAAAAGAAAAAAAAGGTCAACTGAATGTAAAAGCATGATATAGTAATCAATCCACTTGTAATTTTACATGCAGGGTGTGCCACAAGGGTACAAAGTAGTCAGCTGGGTGGGAAAAGCCTGCAGCTATGGAGGTGCGGGGGCCATGCACCACAACCTCAATTTGAATGCTCTCTTACGCATTTTAAGGGCTCCATTCTTGAAATTTGAAGGAGGATTAATCAATACAATTGTCTTGGAACAGCAGAACCATTTTAGGTGGTTGGAAACATCAAAACAGTAATATTAATATCAGTAATATTATGCTGGTCTCATAACAGCTTTCTCTAGATGAAGCCCTCTAATATTTTCAATACTAGTAGGACAGTTAAAGTTAAGTTAAAGTTATAAAAAAAACTTGGTACGGTCTTTGGATTCTCATTGCCAAAAGGTGACGTGTCAGAAGCCATCTGGCGTGAAAGTTTTACTTTCATTTTCATGACGTGGGCCTATAGCAGGTGTGGACAATCATGTGCCATGAGTCTGCCAAGAGTCTGCAGGTTTTCATTCCAACCAAACACTACAGCAGCTGATTTCACTGATTAGTTCCTCCTTGTTGGTTAAAGCGATGTTAATCAATCAAATCACCTGGTGTAGTGTTTGGTTGGAATGGAAATCTGCAGACTCTCCACCCTCCATAGACCATGATTGTCCACCCAGGCCTATAGTCTCCTTCCACATTTTTTAATTTCAGTTTACAACAATGTTTTTTAACACCTAGTTTTCATCTTAGGTTTAGTTTACGATGTCATTCTGAATTAGTAAACCAGCTAGCAAAGAAGACTACTGGTAGGTATCTTAGCTAGGCTACCATTATTAGTTTCCGAGCTGGCTGCACACTGCTGACACATCTAATGCCGCTTTTCCATCGCATGGTACCGGCTCAACTCGCCTCGACTCGCTTTTGGTAGTACCACTTGGTTTTCCACTGCAGATAGTACCCCCTAAATGTCACCTTTTGGTATCGCCTCAGCTCGCTTGGAACCTCGACGGAGGTGCTACCAAAAAAAGTACCAGGTACCAGGTAATACGGTACCTGGTACTTGACCAATGGAAAACCAAAAAAGGCGAGTAGAGTTGAGTCGAGTCGAGCCGGTACCATGCGGTGGAAAAGCGGCATTACATAGTACCCTACCATTAAATAATTCATATTTTCGCTGGTCTATTGAGTGGTCACTGCCCACTCTACTTGACGTGTATTGACATGTATTTCAAGGCTGTAAAAGGTTTATAAACTGACTTTGAAGTGGGCAAATTAGGCAAACTGACTAAATTCTATTGAGTCATTTAGAACACGTGATGTTACCAAATTCAGTCCTTTACAATTGGCTGTGAAATCATGCTTGTTCAATGGGTCATACTGTATAGTTCAATGGGTACAGCATGTACATACATGTGAACAATCTCATAGCATGTTTCTATCACTTACTCAGGCCTGTAGCTGTCGCCGTAGCTACTGGTTGGGCAATGTCAGGTGGAGGCTTCAGCTTCATGAGCTCCATCAGACTGTTGCTCTTTAGACCAGTGCCCTTCACACTGCCGGTCCTAAGGAGGTCCTTCAGCTGAATCTGAGAAAGAAATCAAATGCAGCATAACCAAAGGAACTGCTATTCTCTGTGGCGTCCAGTATTTTCAGGATTTTTTATTTTCTAGGACAAAAGATTGTCACACACATACCTGCTCTCTGTTAGAAGGCACCACTGTGGACACTGAAGGAGGAACACTTGTGGAAGAGGACGATGATGAACCCCGCAGGGCTGCAGTAGTGACATGTACCACCTTGGTTACAGTTATGGTGTGTTTGATAGGGTTTGTAGCTGATTGTTTGGTCACAACAGTTCCTAGCGATGGCAACTGATTCAGTTGATTTAAGACAAACGTGGTGGTTGATGGCTGAGGTTTGTGCTGTTGGAAATATTATGGAGATACATGGGTTAGAGAGAAAGAATGTTTTTTATACATAACAGAGAAAAAAAACATAAGTTGCAATAGAGCATTGTTTTTTATACTTAGTGGAAATAAATGTTTTGTAATCTTACCCTGATAGTAACTATGGGGAGTGGAGCTGCGGTCTCAGTTCGAACAGCTCCCACTGCCTCAGCCCCCAAACCAACATCCAGGGCACTGATGGAGATAGACTGGAAGAGGGCCATGAATAAGATCATTAACATAAAGTAATGAAAATAAATCACTTGAGCTGCTTCCATAAGAAAAAATGAAGGCAGTCATGCAAGTCATTTCTGATGTCACTGAGGTGAGCCATGTTAAGATTATCTTACTTGCTGGGTTGTAGAGGGCTGTGCAACATCCTGAGAATCAACATCAAACACATCATTTGGGCAAATGCCACTCTCACTTAGGGCTGTTAGAAGTAAATCCTGTCCAGGATCCATCTGCAAGAAAAATACATATAACCCTACATTAATATCTTCAACAGAGAGTGATGACAACATTCATGTGTATAAATAATGAACTACCATACCAACAGTTCAGTGATAAAATGAAAACAAAATATTGTTGCATGGCCGCAATGAGCAGGTTTCACTGCATGGTTGTCACTGTCATACACTATAGGGAAGAGTATGCAAGTGCAGAAGGGCATGCATACCAAACAACCTCCACCTCTACAAATGTTTTATTATAGAAAAGGTGTGAAATAATTTAAGGGTGTCATGATGAACTCATGTATCCGATTTGGGAGAAAATAGGACAAGACATTCAGTGTTCAACAAATGTAAAAGTAAAAATTTAAAAGTAATGGGTTAAATATTTCACAAAGACATGGCACTCAACTGTGAACTGTAAATTGACATTTACATAAAGAGGTAGTAATATTTTGACCAATCTCTAAGCTTTTCACAAACTAATGTAAGGCTCAGAGTTGGAGGTTTAACTTGGATGTCTTTTGTCCAGGTTGTTTGCCCTTGAGTGTCTGTGTGCCAAAACGTACAAAAAGATACCAATCTCTGCTTGAGCTATTGAATGAAATAATAATAAACCCTACCTATGATAACTATGGTGTCATTATTACAGTTGACACATAATAAGGCAAATGAAGTAACACAATCTTAAAAAGGAAAATAAACACAGTAATGATGTGGTCAAGTAGTACATCAAACCAAAATCACCTAATGCAGCATGTGTAGCACACGTGCAGAAGAATCAACAAATAAGCGGCGCGACGTCAATTTGAAGTCCATTTGTCAAAGAATAAAATCAATCCAAGATGTAATGCAATTTACACATTTAGCCAGTATAAAAGTCCAGTCGTCCACTGTTCAAGTGTACTGCGCTACAGTGATTCAAGCTAAAAGACTGTAAAATGTTCATGCCGTTATAAATGTAATGCCGCACCGGCTCTCGTCTCGCAGCGCACGCTAGTAAAACACTTGGATCAAGGATCAAGTTACCTTTATTCACATCAAAGTAAGGTATATGCCGTCCATTCGTCTCAGTAACGTTTATAAACCAGGATTGTCACCGAGAGCCTGAGACTTGTTCCAAAGTGACCCAAACCAAGACACGTGTTTCCAATGCACTGTTCAACTTCCTGGTCCCTCTGACTCACGTAGTTTCCCCCAATCTTCGTTAGCATAGCCAGCTAATGAGTGCAATCATACTGTAACAACGTATGATAAAACATATTACCTAACCTATTGAGACATTTCGGCTAACAACACTAACCATTCATCGAATAAAGTCACTGCACTATTATGCCAGTTAACTTGGCCTGGTACGTAGCTTAGCTGCGTTAGCTTTGCTAAGTCACAGAAAGCTGACTGAACTCAAACACATTCACACTAATGACAGTGACACGGCAGTGAAGTCAAATGTCTAGCTAACATTAGCTAAGCTATTTGGCAGTAATGTGGCCAAGCACCATGTAGCTAGCTACACATGTGGTTAAATCTTCACATAACGTTACATAATATTAACCAAGACGACTTAGTTGCGTTAACTTGAGTAACAAATGTCAGTCACCTTTCTTCCTTTTGTATCACGCACATAGTAACGCTATCTATTTCCTGGGGTTTGCTTGCTGTCATAACTTAACTTGAGTAACGCTGGGCGTTAGCTAATGTTATGTTAATGTTTAATGCATTGGTAGTTACGTTATACTAATGCCGACTAACTTAACGTAATAGTATCAAGTTATCGGTAGCGAGCTAAAACTGTACAAACATCTATCAAATTAACCACTAACTTTGGGGCTATATCTCACGTTGTGTCCTTCCAACCTGGTCACAGTTGCTGGGTACCGTTACGCTAGCTAGCTAATTACCCACTCGCATTGTTTTGATGTTGTTGACGATGCTCAGTCACATTCACTGTCACTGTGTGGCTAGCTAACGTTAGCGAGTAACGTTAACGAAGATGAGTTGCTGTCGCAGACTCGCAGCCACAATCGAATAACGAACTTAAAATTTCCTTTAGGTATCACCGCACAACGGCAACTGAATGTTTTTTATGATCTGATACGTTAAATAAGTCTTAAAAGAACAATTCCGTCGTTGATATCAACTTACTTGACAATTAACTGCCGCTGTAAGTCGCGGTCGGCGGCGCTCCAGTTAACGCAGCAGTTGGAGGTTTGTTGTCCTCTTCGCTCCGCTGCTCTTCAACCGCCTTACGCCATCTTTTATCAAACGCTCAGCCGCATGCTGGTCACGTGACATGCAGTCCGACAGCTGCGATTTTCACAGTCAAATTTCTCACCTCGCGTCGATGGAAATGGGTCTTCGAACACCCGTCGGACGCCCTTTGACGAAAATAAACTGATAACGACGAGAAAGTTATCATTTCTACGATGTTAATACAAACGGCAAAGATAGCAGAGACAGCGAGCTAATTCAGTGTCACGTGACCCCGTGAGGTCTCAATAGGAAGTGACGACATGAAACTTCTTCTTCTTCTTCTTCTTCTTCTTCCACTACTGTTTCTTCTTCAGCTTTTCTTCTTCGTCTTCTTCATTTTCGGAGCGATTGGAAAACAACTTATGAGGTTCATTGCTGCCACCCATTGATTCAGAGTGCCACCCTTTGAAATGTCTTAGACCAGTGATTCTCAACCTTTTTCATATCACGGAGTCGGACCCTTAATTTAGTCCACATTAGGGCCACGGACCCACAATTGATGAGATTTTGTCTCAGACCCAAATCTGAAAATATTTTTTTGTTAGATAATGATTTTGTCCAGAATTCCATGACTATCTGTAGATAACAGTGAAACTATGATCAAAACAGTCATTATTCTACATTATCTCATTGTGTTAACTTCTTGTAAATTAAATAATGGTGAAGTTTAACAATTCATCAATTTGCTGGGGACCCCCTGGAACCCCCTCAAGGACCCCTGGTGGTACCCGGACCTCATGTTGAGAACCACTGTCTTAGACAATCATTCAATCATCTCTTACCTCTTTCTTTTTTTTAGATTGCTATTTGCTTGTTATGATGAAAATAAGAAGATCAAATTTGGACTCAAATATGCTATATTGGCATACCCAAGTGACACCCATGAGATCTTCTCCTGACTCCTTCAACATCAGAAATGTCCAGAAATCTTCTGACAGCATCTGTTACTTTATTTTCTGTGACTTTTCATCTAATGGCATAGTTAGTGACAAATGCAATATATGCAAAGAATATTCAGCATATGACACTCCCTTCACTGCCTTCATATTTGAACTATTCTTTCCTCGATCCTTTGCAAACACTGTGCTTACCCTACTTCATGATTTACATCACAGTACAATCAATTTTCGTGTTCCTTTTTCAAAATGCAGTCATATAGGCCTACATTACATTTATATCCGCTTTTCCCCACATCTTCTTCATTTGTTTATAGTAGGCTACTCTCCAGCCTCTCTACTCTCTAGATGTGCACAGACTCTTTTAGGGGCATGGTCGAAAGCAAAATTAACCATCATAAAACTCATTCTTATCTATCTGTTATTCTTAATTCAGTGTACGTAGCCTACTGACAAGGCTCCCCATTTCATTTTAAAATTCATGTTTCTGGCCCTTCCCTTTCTATTGTAGCTATCATATTTTTTCTGTATTCTGATGATAAATACAACCTCTTGTCCTCTGTCACAGTTTGTTGTTATTTTTTGAGAAATAATTGCAAGTTCACGTCTCAAACCACTAAAAAGTTAACTGGCTAACCCACAGATCATAAAAATAATACCCACAGCTAACAAAAGCTGGTTGCATACTGTAACATACTCATATGTTTTATTTTAGGAGACATCAACTTACAGAATGTTACTGGTAACTTTATCTTAAACTATATATATGATTCAGCAAGGCATAACAATAAATAGGCTAAATAATGGCATTCTTCAAGTATAGATTTTTCAAAGAACCCATATAGCAATAATAAAAAGCAATATATCAAATCCATTGTAGTGGAGAAAATCAATCAATCGTAAAGAAGTGTAAATAACCAAAATGAAATCTTAAAATAAATAAGAACATTTGTTTTGTCTTTTTCACATCACAAGTATTGACACACTAGCCTGTTGGCATTTTGTGACCCTGAATCAAGTGACCTTTTTATGGTCTTTTACTGAAACAGAAAACAGAAACAGAAAAATATGTCAATGACAACACTTCCATTGTGTTATACGTTTCATTGAAACTCAAGATGAATAATGACAGACAGACTCAGATGTGACAGAAAGTTGTCTTTTTAACATTATTGTCAATGGTGAGAATCCCGTCCTTTCCCCTCGCTTCCTGGTTGGAGCTCCTCTCCGTTGCTAGGCCCCGCCCCCATGTGAGTGCCGTACACAACCTGCAGAGGGCGACAAGCGGCGACGACTCTTCCTCCCCATGCCATGTTGAAATATGGCGGAGAAGAGCTGTGGTAGCTGCATCGGCTGAGGACTTTTAAAACACAACAGATACCGAAGGACACGTTCATTTAGAGAAAGTGTCCCCGGGGCAAGAGTGTCGGAAAGGACTATCGTATGCAACGGACAGGACAAATCTCTGAACCGGCGGCGGATGCGATTTTTTTTTTCCTCAAAGCGAGGGACTAGAGAGCAGCCAGGAACCACAAAAACAAGTCGGACATGAACGGGGTAAGTTTGCTTGTTAGTGGCATCACCATGCCAAATATAGGTAAGAAGATGACCCATTGCTTTGAGACGGAGACCAATATGTGTAAGGGTGTTTGACAAATTAACGGTACGGTTCACTGGTCTTTAGTGCTGTACATCAGTTGTGTGTGCTCGCTAACGTTAGCTGGTAATATTGAATGGTAACGGCGGTTCATGTGCCTGCCTGCGTCACCGAAGGGCCAACACAACAGTATTTTGTTATGTTAGACGGGACCAACAGGCTCGATACGGGTTCGTTTGCAGCCAATTTAATTCATTTAAATGCAGCCAATATTAGCCGAATGTTTATCGTCGGCAAGACTTGTCGTTGTAGTGCAGTTAGTTTGATACCGAGGGGATTTAACTCGCAAACAATGACGAGCAGAGGGGCATGTGCCGTTATCTGATTCAAATTTGGAAGGCAATGAGAGTTGTTGTGGGTGTGTTACAGCAGGGTCCCCCGGGCCCCACCCATACCAATAGGAGCTGACTGGGGGTCGGTGTTGGAGAAGTTTAGTCAACGTTGACTTGAGGTTTAGTCTTTGACTCCTTTTTATTCGACTAAAAGCTCTTCATACTACTGTATCTGTTCACACGGCAGATGCAAGACAGTTGAGCCAGGGGGTCGCTCGTGCCCATTTGGAGGAATGATGAATGTGTTTATTTTTTAACGTCTGTTCCTAGTTTGGGAAAATGTGTGATTGGGAAGGAACAGTAATTGCGTTAATTATGTTGTTAGAGTGTACATGAGAGAAATAGGTTTCAGTCCTGTTAAATAATGCAGCTCTGGTTTTCGCCTGGTTCTGGTTTAACATCTGATTCAAGACCTGAGGTAGTCCTGAACTCTTTTATCAGTGACTTACAGAAAAAACAAAATGTGGTGCATGGAAATGTTGGCCTCTAGTGCACTTTATGACCTGTTGTAGATTTTTATTTTATTAAATTCTATCTTTGCCCATAATGTAAGACTGGGACAATATAAAATTATGGTTGATCTTTTTTTTGTAATTCATTTCTTTAGGCCTTATTTGAGTTTTAAGAAACTACTTAAAGCTGCCTGGATAACAGAATCTAATTGGAAGTTTTTATCAGAAACAAATGTCAGACATTTAATTTTATTCTGATCATAAATGTTGCATTCATTATACATATGTTTTTTTTAAGCTCTTTTGGTGTTCTTTGACTATCACACAGCATTGCAGAGTGAATGGAGTTAATTATGTGTTATTTGCAGGAGCATAATTAGCCAAATTTGTCCCATTGCAGTCTTAGTGGTCAAAGGTCAACTTCAGTTGATCTTTAACATCATGAAAATGATTCTGAACTCTTTTAGTAATACAACTTCATGTTTTATATGCGTTACCTTATACTAACTGTGGGTTAAATGCAAAAGCACATAACATTGCAGCCAATGATAGCTTTCTAACATTTCAGCATCAGATGTTTTAATAAATCAAAGTACAATCAAAAAGTACATTACATGCACATGTACACAATACTCTGGTCACTGTGAATAATCAGATAAAGGTGATAGTTGGACAAAGCATTTCTGGTTCTAAGTAAGGTGATGTGCCCCACTAACCCAGGATTACATGGATGTAGGCTATTTGATAGTTGGGTTAGGTTACTCAGAGATGCATGTAGTGATGCAGAATGAAATTCAGCCTGTGTCTGTCTCCATATCAGATGGAAAATATTTGAACAATTTCTCAGATTTTTTGTTGTTGTTATTCTTCATTGTTCATATCGATGTGATTATAAAAACACCTCGATACAAGCAGCATTGTAACAGCTGAAAGCAGGAGATGTCAGAATGTCCTTGTGTAGCACACATCATGGACACACAGTAAGGACTGGAGGGAATGTGTTGTTGCTGCCAACACCTGCTGTGTTGTCAGTTGTGTGAACAAACCATAGGCTGTAAAAAAAAAAAAAAAAGGAACAAACACACCTGCTGCATCGGGGTCAACTTCAGCTATGACCTTTTTGACGTGTGCATTTAAAAAAAAAAAAAAATGAAGTCTAGGTGTATTTATGGGGTTATGATTATTAGAGATGCACTGATTTATTGGCAGACTATCAGTTTCAGCTGATATCAGTTTTAAAAAGCAATATTGGTATCGGTCCTGGGTTATTTTTACTGCTGATTCATTTGGCCGATTGTGGAATTGGCATTTTTGTGACCTTCTTTTTCTAGGAGTGTATCACCGCAGCTGTCAGATTAGCAAATGGATGAAACTAATATGGTCTTTTGTTTAAAAACCACCTCATTATTGTGCATTTGTACTAAGACTCTTACAACATCGATATCAGCCGACATGGGTGGGAAAATATCAGATGTCAGTATAGGCCTCAAAAAACCATATCGCTGCATCCCTAATGATTATACCAAACATGACCTGGACTAAATCAGTTTTCACCTCTGTATTGACAGGAAATCGTATGCAACAGCCATTCCATCACCCTCTTAAGCTGCAACAAGTCCAAATCATCTGTCCATGATGAGATGATGATCCAACTGACGCAGGAGGGAAGGTGCTCTCCCAGATGCTCCCTGCAAAGTGAAGCTCAGAGGCAAGATGATGGTAGGTGTTTTTGCCACAGCTCCACAGAGGGACCGTGCTCTCCATTTCCTTTGGTGCTCGTGATTTAGCTTGTCAGTGTGTACAAAACAGCTCGTTCAGTGCCTGCTTACAGTCCCTTCCACTTCTAAATAAACTGGAGCTGTTTTACTTCATAACAGAAGTGTAGCCTACCCTTCTCTACTTGTCTGCCATATTCTTAATAAAAAGCATTTTTGTCCTTGATATATTTATATTGTTAAATTCTAAATTGTGACTGCGCCATGTTGCTGTTTGGACACCACAAATAAATGTAATCTCGTAGGGCCAATAGTTGGAGTGCGCTTCTATGCCTTTATGAGCGTACCAAACTGAATGGGATTGAATGGCTGTTGTTATACTTGGCTGTTTCTTGTCTTGTCTTCCCTGTATACAGTCGATATATAAAAAAAATGGGCTATCCTCCCTTCCGCTACTCTCACAGTACTTTTCATGGTTATATTTAAAAATCAGTGAAGAGAATCAGGGTGGAGGGGAAGTGTTCAAGTGCATGTTTTGCTTGTCTTTTTTAAAAACATATAGCCTACACAGACACAGAACACTTTCTAGCAATACAAAAGTCATACTTGGGCTTCGCAGTTGATCATAGATATCGCAATTTTTTGTTCCCACGGTTAATAATTATGCAATTCTACAATATTGAAGTGTTTGTTATTTTTGATTTACCCTGCAAGTCCTGTGTGGTATATCAAGCGCATCTCTTACGCATGACCAATCACAACCCTTGAATGCACAATGTGCACCATGTGACCAGAACGTAAGTTCAGATGGAGAGGCAGGCAGAGAAACCTTAACAGACTATCTTTGGTAAAACGTAGCGACGCGTAAAGTGGAAAAGAATGGATCAACCCAAGAGAGGAAAATCCTTCTCCGGAGTGTGAATGTGAAAATGTTTTAGTTCCTAAAAGTGGATCATCTGTCATTTGGAAATAAACAACAAACAAGAGCAGATTTTGTGCAGAATTTGTTGCAGGTTTGTAGCTGCGCCCTAAAGTAATAGAGTGAAAAAATAAACTAGAGTGAAAATAAGATTTTCTAACTGTTGATACTTTGAGAAATACTGCACAGAATAAAAGTGAAAATATACCGTATGTCAAGGTGCAAAAATCATTTGCACTTTGCACAAATAATTTTGTTTCCTGAAACTGAGACAAATAATCATAATTAGCCTAATAATTGGGATTTAGCAAAATAATCGGGATTATCATTTTTGCCATAATTGTACAGCCATAATACATCCAGAATATTTACTGCAATATAAAGTGTTGAAAATAGGACACTGCGTGATTAAAATGAAAAGATGTAAGATGTAAGTTAGATATCTGCTTGACAGCAGATACTAAAGCATAGACCGCATGTTGTAATCTGGAAACAAAAAACAAAACAAAAATTCACAATTTGTATTGTGAATTGTATCTGTGTGATTCCAAGATATCTGAGTCACCACTGGGAGCAAAAACTAATATTTCAATGAAAAATTCCTATTTGCACAGTATTGTTAACAATAATAGGACTGATGTGTGATTATTTTATTTGAATAAAATAGCCAAATAATTTGATCTTCATCTGAGGGAATTGGCTTTAGTCTATTAACACTCTCTGCAAGACAGCAAGCAGATCACTGTCATTATGTATTTTTGTGTTTTAATGGATTTTGTAGCGGTTGCAGTGAAGAGAATCAAGAAATGCAGTATAGTGTTGTGATAGCACATCATCACCGTGAACCACAATTCAGACCCATGGTGTCCTGAGCTGAGTGGTATTTCTGACACAGTGCCTTTCATTCAGTTTCCACTCTCTGCTCATTCCACCCAGGCAGGAGAACAAATACCATCAGCGCGAAAACACAAGACTCCGAGTTCACAGAGCGGGAGAGCAGCTACAGCCAGTGTTCCCCCTGTTGGTCAGACGAACAGCCGTCTCCGCCTCCGCTCCACTACGCTCAGACCCGCCTCTGCTCCCCCGCCGAACTCTCTCTCCCTCTCAGTAGCAGCTTATCTCACACTCCCCTCCTCAGCAACCACAGCGCCGCTCACCTCGGCCACCAGAGGAGAGGCGTCCGGCACAAGGTCAAAGGGAAGAAGCCCACACTGAGAATGTAAGGGCGTCCCGATGATGGATGCATTCTGTAGTAAGGATCGCTGCGATGTTATGAAGAAAGAAACCTTGGCAAACAACATTCTCTTTCTTTTCCATTACAGCACAGACAGTAAAAATTCCCAAAACCGAAAAGTTACCGACTACTTTCCCATAAGACGAAGCTCAAGAAAAAGTAAAGCAGAGCTCAAGGTAGGATGAAGTGAAATTATTTCTGTAATATACTTTTTAATATACTGAATAAGTTTACACTGAGTTAATGCTGTTTTTATTTCTTCACACTTCTGTTTTGTATGTTTTAGTGTGTGCGTGAGAGAATGTGCATGTGAGAAATGACCTCTGCCCTTCTGCAATAACGCCATCTCATTTTCCATTTTATCACCAGTGTGAAGAAAAGAAGCACATTGATGATCTCATTACGAATGGGATAGAGGAAGGAATGGAGGTACATTGAATTTTGCCTGTTTATATATCTTACAGCATGTGTAGTCTGTCTCCCGTCTCACTGTACTAATATCTCATGATGGAATATCTCCCCTGCTCTCTTGCAGGTGCAGCATATAGAAGGAAAAGGGCGAGCGGTGTTTGCCACTCGGTGTTTCCAGAAAGGCGAGTACGTGGTGGAGTACCATGGGGATCTACTACAGATCACCGACGCCAAACAGAGGGAGGCGGAGTACGCTCTGAACCCCGCCACCGGCTGCTACATGTACTACTTTCAGTACCTCTGCAAAACATATTGGTATGACAAACCACTACACTTTCCCCTTTTTATTCTCACTACATTTTGCAGGTACCGGACTGCAGAATCATAGAACATATTCTTTGAAAGTTTGTACATTTTTGTCTCAGATGACTGGCTGTTCACATCACATAGATCTTTAGTATTTACAAACAATGTAAATGGAAACAAAGGTTTTGCACCTTAAAAAAAAATCCAAACTCAGCCATTACTGCCAAACACTGACAGATCAAAACAAAGAGTTCACCCATCTCTACTAGGCCTGGGCCGATCACAATTTTGTGAGTATTGCAATATTTCCCGCAATATCGAATATCGCAATGTCATTTGGAAGAAATAAAATAAAATAGCACCCAAAAAACATGGGGGAAAAAGCCTGAAAATATCGCACATCGCGATATTTTGGCGGGACAGTATTGCGATATTACATTTGGGATATCGCCCAAGCCTAATCTATACTTGGGAGCGGTAACAATTTTCGCAAAGCATTTGACTCTGCCAAAGCGGAAATACCTGCCTTGAATTAAGTACAGGATTAATGCTGTTCACTACATAGAAGTCATATAAGCATGTTACAGCTCAAAAAATATGATTTAGTGCTGATTCACTCTTTAATTGTTGGAAAACCCCCCCAGAGCAGTGTGTGCATGTGTATTACCTTATTCTAATGTATACTGCAGAGTGCTCACGTTTTTCTTCCCCTAATGTTAATGGTGTTTCTGTTTTTTGTTTTTTTTCTTTTGTTCTTACAGTGTGGATGCCACAAAAGAGACTGGCCGAATGGGCAGGCTGATCAATCACAGTAAAAACGGAAACTGCCAAACCAAACTGCACGACATCAACGGCGTCCCGCACCTCATCCTGGTGGCGTCCCGAGACATCGACGAGAGCGAGGAGCTGCTCTACGACTACGGGGACCGCAGCAAAGCCTCCATCGCCGCTCACCCCTGGCTCAAGTATTAATCGCGGGATCCTCTCAAAGAAAAGGGAAACGTAACACTTGTGTTTCTCATTAGCTAGTGTAAAAATGGCCTTAGCAACAGAATGTGTACCCCTCTTTTTTTCCCCAATATTCAGGAGGTGGGATGGGGGTCTGGTGTGTGTACAGGGGGGGAGGAGCTGATGGGGTACCAGGGACTTAAAACACATTTAGATCGAGGTACATCTGCTTTGTCAGACGACATCCGTACTATTATTTATACGTCTATATAAAACATGCTAGTTTTTTTGCAGCACATTTATTTTGTACATTTTGTATTCCCAATAGACCAATGCTTCCACAGCATGCAGGTGGTAGTTAATGTTCTGCATTTTTATACCGCTTTTTTCTTAATTGGTAGTTAGTTACTTAGCAATAATGATATTTATGGCCCCAGAGCCCTCCGGGATGATACAGTCTCTAAGTAGACCCATGAGATGCAAATTACAAGCCCTTTTTAAACGGTTCTGTTCAAGCGGAATGTGATTCCAGCCATTGAAACTCACAAAGAAATATTGTTTTGTATAGCTGTATAGTTGTTTTTAGAATTTGAACAAATCTGTACCTCGTACCCACAAAGCTGTCAAATGTTCACAACCAAATATTCCATGTGAAAGTATTTAACAGTAGAACCGCCAACAGGTCATTTTTCCTTTTTTATTTTATTTAAATTTTTTTTCAAATGTGTTTAGCCAGATGGTCAAATTTACCCCGACCATATCTGGCATTGTTCCGATCATGTGCTTAAAAATGGATAAAATTTATGTTTTTTTTATCTTATCTTTTTACTTCATCTTATTCGATTTGTCTCCATATAGAAAATCATATATTCTAATATATATTAGAATATTTTATATATTTAATAAATATTCGGTGTATTTTTGAGCTTATAGATAAGAGTGTACATTTTTTTTAGGCAAATGAAAATTGACATTTCTCTGCATTGTTACTTGGTTTTCAAGTTGATCTAGAGATGCCACATCTCACACACTCATGCATGAGACACACACACACACACACACAAATTACCTAAACACACTCACACACTCTCACTCCACGCGTCTTATTTCTCACGCAGAATCTTAAATTATTGGAAATGACAATATTTTAGCTGTACATTTACATTATTTTTGTCTAATCACTTCATCAGTTGCGAGCTACAAATTGATGTTTAATGCCACAGAAAAAATGGCCACTAGTGGTGCAGCAGTTACAGTACAAATTCAGTTTTAATTAATTTATTCAACAAATTCATTTTTTTTAATGAAATGGTTCAATATGAGCATGACAAATTCAAACTTATGCAATTCATACACAGTCTCTTTTTCCATGCGAGTGCCCCAGTGAAGCAAAAAACCTTTAGCCTTCCTATGCACCTGTGATGCACCGTTCCTGTTTCCAGTAGGATAACGTACCTCGCTCTTTTCAATGATTTTCATGTACAGCGCTTTCTAATCTGTTTTGAAAAGCGCTATATTTGTTATTTATTACTATCTAAACTCTTATAAGCAGAGGAATTGGACATTGTTGGTGCTGTGGGTGCCAAGACCATTTGACAAGGCTAAAGAGGGCTTAGCTCGGGTCACACTGGTATCGTCCGTGCATGTTATGTGTAGGATCATTAATAAACAAATCCTCTCAAAAGTATTCTTCTTCTACATTTCACACATGTTCTTGGGCTACAAAAACATGGTAAAATGCTTTTATTATGGATTTCAAAGAGTAAAGGAAATTCTAGAAATGAATTTGATGGTATAAAACTCAAATAACAGAAAAAAAATCTCATCGAGGGAAATATACCCCATTGTTTTATTTTGCAAAAAAATGTTATTATATGAAGTTGTTCTCTGAATGTCTTATTTGGGTGTGGTGAACAGTTTCAAGTAGCTGGCTCCTTTCAAAATTGTTTTAAATCAAGCTTCTTAGCTATTGTATCTGATGTCATTCCCCCTCAACACATCTGTATGGATATTAGGTTGTAGCGTGGATTTTGAATGTCCAGTTCTTCAATATATATTCAATATATTGTTGTTGTTGTTATATTGATTTCCCATTGTTTTAATTTCATTCAAATGCAAAGAAAAAGGTTTTCAGACTTCACCATAATTTCATCAATGTTATTTCTAATGCAAAGAGCTTAAGTCATTTTAGAAAGTAAGATGCAAGAAATCTAGATGTGTAATACATTAATATACATTTCAACCTTCCCTCTCCCACCTCCACCACTACTCAGTCTGTTCACCTGTTGCAATATGTTACATGTTATTTTTTTTATACATGCCTTCCTTTAACACTGTTGGGATTGTTCAGAGTTTTGTGTAAAATGAATGCAATAATATCTGAGGGGCAGAATTGACCTGTTGGCAGTTTTAGGAGATGACAGATCTTGGCTGTTGTAGCGTTAAATAAATCTTTATGCTGGGGTTGAGGCATTGTTAAATAAAGATGTATTATGCAAGTACCAGGAGTGTGCAACCGTTTCATACTTTGGATTATATATGAAAACAAATAACGACAAAGGAACTCCATTACAAATAAAATGTTTTGAAGAATTTGAACAAAATGGACTTGTAGCCCCATGTAATGTTTTTTTTTTCTCATATCAATATCACAACTTTGCTCAGACGCCACCTGTTTTTTGTTGGCCTTCGTGTCCGAAGCAGAAGCATCTAATGTTCACTGTACAGTCAGCGCTAAAGCAACTTATTCATGTGATAATAAAACACCTACTGTGAAAATCAGTAATATTTTTAAATGCCACGTCGAATTCCACGCCAAATAGAAAGTACAAGCCAACTAATAGTTATGTTTCAGATAAGGAGAGAAGTCAGAAATTGCAAATAACTGCATTATTGTCATTTTTCACCAGCTTTCATTACTCTTACCAACAACCAAGGCAGTGACTCAGTATCCCTGCAAAGTAGATCAGCTATAACATGTTTTCTAACAACTATGGGAATAGTTTCTTTAAGGGTGCCAGTCTCATTTCCCCAACACTGCCAGTTATAATATTTTGGGTAACTTTATAATAAAATGTCCTTTGGTAAGCTAACAATACAGTGAGATTTAGAAATGTGATTCTCATTGCACTGGACCTTTAATTATCTTTTTATCTCCTTATACAATAACAGAAACTGTTGTGATGGATTCACAGAGTCACTCATATCACATCACAACATATAACATAACTGAGTGAATAGATGCTGTCAGGAGTGAATACAAGATAATGCTTACTGTCTTGTGATAAACACAACAGTTAAATTGTGACAGAGAAATATGTTCAAGTAAAAGGTTAAAGTCGTGCATCATTCTGTCACTGCTTAAAGAGAAAGCATCAGGACATTTTAGGCGGCAATGAAACCATTTGTTCCCTTATTATAATATGTTGGGTAAGGCATGATAACTAGCAGATATATTGCACACAAAACTGACAAACACCTCACACATTATCGAGATTTTATTATTAAGGAAACACGTTTGAATAGAAGGCAAGTTATTTAATGAAACAACGATGCATTTCTTGTATCTTTTTTTAATATCCACTTTAATTAGGTTCATAGAGGACTCTTAGGGAAATACATGAGAAATGGTGATCAACATTCACTGAGTTAATGGGCTGAGGGACTGGAGTGAGCTACCACACTGCCTCTGCACCGGGACAGGCTATGCAATGCTAGAGTATATTTCCCTTTATATGTTTCAAATCTCAATACGTCAGGTCTCCAGATCCCTTTTTACCCGCAAATGTCACCGTAAGCACTTCAAATCTCTTCAAGTTTTGCCAAAGCAACGGTGGGGGCCGCTCTCTGGAAATAAATATCCTTGCATCATATCTACTGTGTTCTTATGCAAAATGCTTTGACACTGTTACTTCATCGACACCCTTTTTTTTTTTTTTGCCTTATTATGGCGGTGTTGCCATTTTTACATTCATCTATTCCACCTCACCCGCTCAGTATAAATGAAGCCAGTGGTGAGTGTGAAGGCACAACAGAAGCTTTAAAAGCGGAAGCATTTCAATCAACGTAAAACACACTCGCCACTTCAGTTTTATTAACTCTCTGTTTCATTTACCAGTCATGAAACCAGCCTCCGTTTACTCCCATGCCGTTACAATCACTTCTCAAGTCATCTGAGCACAATCTGGGGAATATTTCGGTGTGATTTAACCACATCGTTTTCTATTATATGCAAATAACATGCTGTTTTTTTTTTCTGCTGTGCAATTTTAACGTAGCTTTTGAGCCATGTGTATATCTGGGGCCTTGTATAAATGATGCGTAAAGGCACAAAGGGATGCGTACACATCTTTCCACGCAAATCAAAAAAATAATAAAAATCAAAAGTCATAAAATGCTTTTCTCCACTCCACTGTACACTTAGGAAGTTTAATGTTGCCTATTGCCAAATACACAAACCTCGCAGGACATGACTGAGCCCCTTTTCCAAATGGTTCAGGTCTCTGGTGAGTTCAGCATCGACATGATCTACCAAACGGAACTTGTTTATAAAACGTCAACTTTTAGAACTGGTTTGCCTTTTATTCCTTTTGTCTTCTTCCAACAAAATATACTTCAGGGTGCAGCGGCAAGCAGTGCAAGTTGACACTTTATTGAAATAAGTACTGGTTGGTGGATTGAATGCATGCTGAATCTACCAGTGGACAGGAAGAGGTTTGAAGCCGTGTTCTGTGAGGTATTTACTGTATATTTACCAATAGTGAGACACACTGAACTGCCGTATGCTGCATGGGCTTTGATGTGACCTTCTCCCCCATACAGACAGAGAACAGTGGGTATCTACTATCTAGGTCAGGTCCCAAATGGCCCCAGGATCACGCTGTTATTCATTTGTATTTATTTGCATCTTGAGTGCAATTGCAGATAATGTCAAATCTGGTGGGAAATTTTGCCAGCAATCACTGGCAAACAGCAGCTGGTCAAAAAATGGGTTTGACTACAATCAATGTCTTCCTTCTTAGGGATATTGAAAACACATATTATGTAAAAAGAAAAAGTCATTTTGAGAATGAAATCAAGCTGCTGAGAGACTTTTCTTTCCATATATCTGTATCATGATCATAGGAATTTCATCCTGAAACTGAATAATCCTGGTATGGTAGGTTCGCAAGTACGCATGATGTGCACTGCCTGTTTTGGCACTGGTGGAAGAAAATGGCAGACTTTTATGAGTGGGTGTACATAGTGTGAAACATGGCAATTTTCTGGCTCTTGATTCTAAATATGAATAGAATTCAGAATTTGTGTTACACAGTGTGGACACTAACCTCATTCACGTGCACACAATTTCACGATGATTGCGATTTATAGAAAGAAACGTGTACTTATGCTGTATGAAGCATTTTATAATTCTGAGAAAAAGTGTGTGTAAGCATTTTTCTGTCTTTGTGTGTACACAGCTTTTTAATCGTGGTTCTACGCAAAATTTTATACACGAGCTCCTGTACTCTATAGATTTGTAGAGCTGCATAGTTTGAATGTGCACAATGCTGGTGACGGGGGGGGGGCTGCCCCCTACTAGCTGCCTACATCAGGGGGGGGCAGATGAAAAAAATATAATAGGGCACAAAAGTGTTGCTGTCATTTCATGAAAAAGAATGGAATTATTCCTTCATGGTTTTCGAGGGTTATGTTTGGCTGTGTGAGAGAGGATATAGCGTTAGACATAAATTGTATGATTTCTGTGCTGGTTTGCCTCTTGTTTCCTTCACTGAAAGAGCAAAAATACAATCATCAAAAAATTCCACTCAGTTTTCACCAAAGCAATCGAGTTAGCATCTGGAATTATGTGCTTTTGGGGAGAAATTTAACAACACACTTTTGTGCCCCGGGCCTCGATCAGTGTCAAGTTACTGCCACTCATTGTTAATGCTGGAAATCTTATTGACAACTTGGGTTCTACAAGCAGCGACTTTCCACTTTCCATCCTGCAACCTGAGCTCACCTTCTCTCCTCTGCAGATTATATGAATCAAGCCTGATTCCGTTCAACATACACCGCTATTTTTCGGCTTTTTTCTATAACATGTATAGTCTTGCATGTGCTATCGCTCATTGATCTATACGGTTCTCGTGTGTGTGTTCGTCTAAATAAACTCTCAGGAGGTTTCTTTTCCTAAACCGGAGCCTCACTCGAGCCGATCCTGTTCGATCCTTTTTCACATCAAGCAAAAAATGATATTTCAGTCGCGCTGCGAGTCGCTGGGTGGATCGGTGTGCGTTGACGCTCACAAGCTGACCGCGAGAACGCCTCGAGTGATGGACATGAAGTGTTGAAAGTTTTGCCGTTCGAGTAGACCTCGTCAAGTGCCGTCCAGTGACTACATGTGCTGCAAAGCCTCCTGGGCCTGTTCTGTGTACACGTCCTCTTTCCCCGCCCACGAGCCCAGGCCGCCGTCGAACTGCGCGCTCCGCTGGGAGCCCCGCTGCTTGTCCCGCGAGAAGAAGCTAAACCTGAGAGGGGACATTGGAAAGAGGAGAGAGGGCCATTGTCATAAAATTGTTATTCGATGTCATGCTTATGGATGTACCTGTTAATGAAGTGTCTAAAACAATGATTTACAAATTAGATATATTTCCTATGTGGCAGTGTCTGCAATGAACATCATATTTAGAAAGGTGTTAGAATTATCAGAAGTAAATCGGCAAATCTTTTATCTCATGTCAGTGTTTTTAAAGGAGCTATGTGTAGCATTGTTAACATCAATATGTCAGTGTCAAATTAATTGTGATACCATGGTACAAATTAACAAATGAGACTATGGTCAAGATGATTGGTAGCCTCTATCTCACTCCAGTGGCATTGTTAGTGCTGGTGTTTCTCAAAGTTAAGGCATATTTCACATATTTTTCCCATATATTGAAGAGGATAAACATGTTGGAAGTGATTTTTAGCTCTGCTTGCGCTAGAAGAACAGCGCACTCTTCCAGTTTTGTGCTGTAAAACAATCTCCCCTCGTGCCTTAAAGCAATACAGCAGATTTCCCACCAAATCCCACCAATGTAAAATGCAGTGTAGAAGCCGGTAGAGGCTGACAATCTTCTCGGCATTGGTCTCATTTGTTTACAGTAATTATAGTAATGTCTCAAAATTAATGTGGTAATGATGTAATGAGTGTATATGCTGCAGTACTTTCTTGTTGTATTGTCATTAAAGTGCGTGACACAAAAAGGGTTTTAACTCCGGAATTAGCTCTTCTATCCTATGTTAACTGATCAGTGCAGGTAAAAACAGGATGAGAGGAATTCACTGACCATTAGAAACACGTTCATCACTAACCACTGCAATGGAACTAAAAGCACTTTAGTTCATAAATCCCACAGAATTATTTTTGTAAGTTTGGAGCACAGGTGCAGAGGTGAATATGTGGTTATTCTGGTCGATTAGGGACGATAACGCACTACACGTGTCGATTCTGACTGGCTGATTCTAATGATCCACATTGTTCCCACTGGACAAATGATTCAGAGAGCCCCACAATCAGCCAATCAGAATACTACAGAAGGATGAGAGGGGTCCGTGCAACCCCCGACGCATGCAAGGGATGGAAGGTTGTTAGCTGAGAAACTGATGGACACTGAGGCCAACCAATGGATAGGGTCATACAAGTGATATGAGACGTCTGATTGGCTGTAAAGTGGGGTCATCTGGGATCAAACCAGCCGCCACCATCGGCATAATGGCTGTGAAGATCCTGTTACATAGAGGTAAAGACACAAACACACACACACAAACAGGGAGAAACGTAGAGAGGGGGGAGGGGAGGGGAGGGGAGGGGAGGGGAGGGGGGAGACAGGGACCACATCAACCTTTAGGCCTCTATTTCACCCAAAGCTCTCTTTAAGTTCAAATAAAGCTCGAACCAAATGAAGAAGAACCCAAGTCATGCCTTAGTTGCTTTTAGTGTAGATAAAACAGTGAAAGTGAAATACCCGCACCATGACCGAATGAGAATACCATGCGATTCATTAACCATGCACAAAGAGTGGAGAGCGTGCCTGATAGTGCTGGAAGAAAAAGTAAAGCCACATTGCACCTGTGCTGGTCATGCATACTCAAATCCTTTGCACAAATACTAATGACTTGTACGGAAGGCTATCCAAATTAGAGATAGTGCCCAATTCACTAATGCAACACGGCATCAGTGTACCCGATTATATTTGGATATTTTCTATCTGTCCTGCACCCGTGTGCCATACACTTTGGTTAAACCATGTGCCAAATTATTCTGCAATGCAATGTCTTAGGCCTCTTCTATTACCAGCACCTTTATAAAAGGCCTCGGCGTCCTATTCTGCTGCTCTGTTACTACAGACAGCAAAGTACATTTTTCCAGTCTACATAGTTTTCCTACAGGCTTTCGGCACATGTGGCTAACTTGGAAATGCACTTTCTGGTGGGAACAGATGCATGGAGTCTGACAAAATCAGCCCAAAACGCTCAGGCACACACACTCTTCGAATGTCGCTATAGCCATTCGAAAGTGGTTAAGCCAAGTGGGACCAAGACACAACCGCCTCTAGCTGTGTGTTGTGGTAAAGTCTGATCTTCACACTGACATCTCCGATCTCTGGCACGGACCGGAGCAACGTGTTGCACAGAGGAAGCATCAGAATCTGACACATGTTGGCCAACTGTTGTATTATCTACAATGCTTTTGAAGGCCGGGCCAAACAAAAAGGGGAAGTATGGGCTGTTTCCAGAATAACACCCATTATTTTATCATGCACACAGCTGAACCACAGTAGTCCTATTTTACATTCTCGATTATGTGTTGCCTCTGTGTGTGATGACATTATGTCCAGCTGCTTATTGAGTGTAATAGAGAGTCATCTTCGGTAATATTCAATGCACAAAATATTTATGCAATCTTATATAAACACGGCCAGATGACATTACACCCAACACTGAGCTAATGTTGCCAGCCTGTGGTCTTAAAGCTGTAGTGCGCAGTGTGCTTGCTACTGGTGATGAAGTGGGGCTACTTGGGTGTGCAGAGCATGTCTGCACCAAAATTTTATTTGCATATATTTCTTAGTGAACGACATGTAAATACTTGTGCATGTGGGGACCAAAAAATTGTGCAATTTGCCCATGCAGTGCTATCTGAGTGAGTGTCCTAGGTTGTACTGGAAAAACCAAACTTTGACTAAACTCAAAGTTAAGTGAGTCTGTGAGCAAGTGGGCAAGTGTGTTCATGAGCAGATGCATTTGAGTGAGTGAGTAAGTGTGTGTGTGTGTGTGTGTGTGTGTTTGTGTGTATTTGCATGCATTTGAGTACAACATACAGGCGTTTGATTCCTGACTCTGGCTGAGCAGAAGAACGGGGACGAGCCCTCAGTTCAGGGGAGGGCGAAGGAGTCGGGGGAGCAATCTCATCTTCTGCCTCCTCACTGCAAAAGAAAGACCATCATCATCCTCATCATCACGTTACCACGAGCATTCATTTCCCCAGGCTAAACCACATGTGCCCGTGAGTACCTTTTGTAGTAGGCGAGCTCCTCCTGCAGCAGGAAGACTTTGGCCTTGAGCTCGTTCCTCTCGTGAAGAACGTCCCTCAGCTCCTGCAGAGTGAAGCGGGGCCGGTTGGGGTCCTTCGGGTCCAGGCCTCCCATCTCCTCCTCGCACAGCGCCTCCTGGTGGGAAAGAAGCACATCACACCGAGGAAGCGAGAACAGGGAAAAGGAAGGACGGCGGGAGGGAAGGAAGTAAGGATACCTTTGTAAAATATTGGAACACAGCAGGCATGTCCTCATCGCACATCGCCTCCTGGTGGCAAAGGGTGAACTATGAGTCAGACACTGGGCCTTGTTCCAATACCTCTGTTCCCCCTTCCCTCCTCCCTTCAAACTGAAGCTCTGCCTGTACTTAGCACTGTACAAACCGAAGACAACCACTGTCTGTTAAACAAACACCTGAGAAACCGCACTCATGCACTGAGCAGCAAATACAACACTTGACTGCTTGCTGGGACCACACTTGTTACTGCTACATATTCTACACACCACACGAAACTACACTTTTATTAGTCAGTGTTTGGGGATCACAGTGATCGTAGGGAGTATTTCGTGTGCTGTTAGAGGTGGAGTTGTCTGAGTCATCTATATTTAGAAGGGTCACCACTGCAGTGGCCCGGAAAGTCTCACCCAGTTGGCTGAGCGGCGAACAATCCCACTGGCACTGTCTGTTAGTTCTCAACACACCCATGCCAAGCCGTTTCAGCACTTCTCATGGGCAATAAACACACAGGCAAGTTTAGTAAGAGAGTCGGGGGGGGGGGGGGAGGGGTCGCTATTTTTTTCAACTACACGTCTGAAAAAAATGACATGTTACAGAGACACAACTTCACATTTGTGTCGCTACCGATGAGCTTGTTTTTCCCGGAGGGGTGCAGGTGCAGAGTTAGAGGCGGGACAAACACACCACTCCGGTTCGCTAGCTAGCTGAGCGCTTCTGCATTACCCAAAGCAACACTGCCTCTTCCTCAACCTCCTCGTCCCCATCCTCGTGTCCCTCGGGGCTGAGGGACACGGACAGGGGGCGCGGGGCGGGGTCGTACCCCCCCGGCACCAGCTCGGGGGGGGAGCGCGTGTCTGACCAGGCTGAGCCCGCGGCCCCCGCCGTCGCTGCAGCTCTACCAAGCTGGTGGAGTAAAAGACAGTTTGTTATCCGTTTACTAATCCATGTTAGTTTTTAATCTCTATTGTGTCCGAATAACTGAGACAGGTAGGACTGATTTGACGTTAACATTTATGCCCTCTCTGCTTCCCTGCTCTGGTGAGAAAATGAGTACAATGTTAAGGATTTGGACACATAAGGACACTCCCCGTAGTCCAGTTCCAATGGTTCTAAAAGCGGGACTGCAAAACTCATCTTCAGTTCTCAAGATCAAATCGAAATGCACTGATAACTCCAATTTTATCCACTGACTACAATCTCACATGGAACTCTTTCAGGGTTTTTTACCTGTGCAGGTGAGGGGGGCTGAGGCGGGGGCTCCTCGGGCCCCTGGGTGGGCGCGTCTCCTTGCAGGCGTTCCCTCAGGCGTGAGATCTCCTGCCGCATGGCGCCGACCTCCTGTCCCCGTGCCTGAGCGCCGGCCTCCAGCTCCACCTTCTGCTCGATGAGGGCTTTCCCCTGGGCCTCCACCACCGAGATTTTGTGGCGCAGGTCGTGGTTGATCTTCATAAGACGAGTCTGCTGCTGTTGGAGCTACGGAGGGAGGAGGGAGGGAGGGAGAGAGAGACAGAAACAGAAGAGGACAAGACAGAGGAACAGGAGATAGACAGAGGGAATGGGGTAAATAGTAAGAGTGAAAGGAATGTAAAAACTCCTTTATATTGAACTATGTGACTAATACTCTTAAAACTTACTGCCTCTATGTCCTCGTTTTTCAGTCCGAGCTCACGGTCCTTGGCCCGAATCTCATCTCTCTGCTTGTCCACCACTTCTTTAAGCTTCTTCATCACCTGCCTCTCTCTCTCTGACATACCTGGTGACCCCCAGAGAGACGACAACAACAACAACAACAACAGCAAGAGGTATGAGCAAAAACAAGCTGAGAGTAGATTTCCGTTATTATACCACCCAGGTCTACTCAGGGATTTTATTTGACCACCAGGAATAGATTTAGGCGAATTGCATTCGTTTTAATGTCTTATTAAGCACACACACACATACACACACGCACGGACAAGCTGTCATACAGATATACCTGACAAAAATAACCTGTGATACACTCCCTGAATAACAGCAGTGTCACAGTTCAGTCATTTGAAACTCAGTCCATGTTGTTCAGTGAGAACCCTGCTTTCTGTGTGTGTGTGTGTGTGTGTGTGTGTGCATGCGTGTTCTTGTATTTTTGTACTTATGAGGGCAAAATATTAGTAGGGTTAGGGCTTGGGTTTACAGTTAGAATTAGGATTAGGTTTAGGTTAGGTAAGGTTTAGGGGTTAGGAAATGAAGGTAGTCAATGAAGGTCCTCACAAGTATAGTAATACAAACATGTGTGTGTGTGTGTGTGTGTGTGTGTGTGTGTGTCCAGCAGGTGTGCTTGTATACTGAGGCTGGTCTGTCCACAGTGTGTCGGGGTGACTGTAGCCTCTCTGTGAAATCATGACAGAGCCTCTGATGCAGGGACAAGACTGGCTCGTCGTCAGACACAGAGAAGGCTTCCTTTGTGTGTGTGTGTGTGTGTGTGTGTGTATGTGTGTGTGTGAGAGAGAGAGAGACAGTGAGAGAGAGAAAGAGAGACATAACCAGAGAGAGTGATTCTCAAAGTTATCAGAAACGAATAATAATAACAAAGAAAATAATACGTTTACCAATGATTGTAAATAGGCGAAAAACAGTGAGAGATTCTTTTTTTTTACATATTGACAGAATCTGCTTTGTCAAAGTCTTGTCTTGTCTTTTTTTCATCTATTTACAATTATTGGTAAATGTATTATTTTCTTTGTTCCATCGGCATAAGTTTCCTCCGACCGGATTTCGGTGTTGCACTTGTTCAAACTAAAAGGTTTAATAAACATAAAGAAAGGGATTCACTTAACCACAATTCAGTGACAGGACTATTTTTTGTATATATTGTCAGAATCTGCTTTGTTCACGTTCGTTTATGCGCTATAAGTGTCATTTTGAGACTTGCCTCACCATATAATGGCAGTGAATGGAGAGAGAAAAAAAAAAACAATTCTCCAATCGCCTCTACTGGAGCAACAGATAACAGAGAATCACCGATTTGGGGGTTTTATCATGTCCAGGAAGCTACACAACCCAAGGTACTACCAAAGTTCACCATCACTTTAACTTCAAAGAACACAAGCTCCACTCTATAATTCATGTAAAACATGATTCCCTCAAAAGTCACCTTCCTCAACGTTCCATGGCTTTTCCACGACTTTCCATAACTATGTTGGGCTGCGTCCTTGAGCTAAAAATGTTCTTCCTTCCTGGTTTGTTAGGGTTGTTTTTCTGAAGGGCTGATCGATCTGGTTTCCACAACCCCTGAGCTTGATTTGAACAAAACCAGCTGGAAACCACCATCAATTGCAATGAATGTGTGAAACAAGCTGTAAAATACATTCTGCTATATTCCTGTAAAGTGACCCATTTGTCCAATTCTCTAATATTCCCTGACTTCCCCAAACAATTTATCAAATTCCCTGACTTGTGTGTGTGTGTGTGCTTTGTGCAGGTGTCCTCACCCTCGTGCCTCTGTAGGTCCTCCTCACTCATTGGGTCTTTAATTGAAAGGTTGGTGAGGAGGGTCTTGTTCTCCTCCTGCAGCTGAGCGATCTGGGAGAGCAGATCCTGAGCTTCTCCTCTCCATACATCCTCCACCAGCTCCAGCTCCTACACTCACAGGGCGCCACACACACACACACACACACACACACACACATATACACAGATTGGTTATGATTTCCCTTTAGTTTAGTTTTGAACTTTCATTGGTTTGGGATGTGCAAAGCAGGCAGCCTGGGTGCATGTGCAGGACAAAGATGCCAACCTAATTCTCAAGGCCAAGTTCATCCGTACCAAAGCTGCCCTCTGCTCTATTAAACTGTGCTTTCATATGGTTATTCTAACTATTTGGGATTGTGTTCAAAATGTTTGATAGAAAATTGTGATAGTTTGTGGGTTGCAGCTTGTTTGTTTTTGCATGCGTGAGATGACACTGTAACATTTCGGCTTGTAGCCTGAAGGGCCTCAAGACATTGCTGTTATTAATTTGTAATTACTTGCATCTTGAGCCAGAGCGCAAACAATGTAACATCTTGGATGAAGTCTTGACAACATACTGTGTGGCAAAAGAAACTGGGGAAAAAACAGCTTCTAATGCAATGTCTTCCTACTTGGGGATATAGAGGAATTACAAAAGTCATTTTGTCTGAACCTTCTGTGCAAAATGCAACAGAAACACAGAAGGGCCAGTCTGGTGTCCTACTGACTTACCAAGTTGATTTTTACCATGGACTTATAGGCTACATACATAACATTTTACAGGCTGTTATCATTTCTGTCTTTAAACCAACAGGAAGTCTGAATTATGACTCATTTATGCGAGCCAGTCAAGACCACTGAAGAGAATACAGTCCACAACTCTCCAACACACACACACAGGCTTACTTGTCTGTATACAGTTACACAGCTTAAGCTATTGTCACTGTGATTGATATCCCCCCCCCCCCATGTCCCAATACAGCATTTTCATTGATCAACGTGGAAACCACGCAGGCTCATAGTTTCACTGACAGTGTCAGTCTTCAGTGTTGCTCACGGTAAAAAAATAAGCACCACCTCCAGAAAGCTGCACTTTATCAGAGTCATGGGACAAACTTAATCAGTCAGCCAGTGACTGAGCTGCAGCCCAGTCACTGTCACGAGAAACTGACACTCAGACTTTTTAAAGCATCTAGCAGACTGGGTCTAAACTAAACTAAAACTAAACAAAAAAAAAAACAATACATCTGTAATATTCCCATAGTGACTTACAGTGTGTCTGTGGTACCCCATACTGAGTTTCTAGTGTTATGTTAACCTTATTGTTAATGTGTTTTAGTCTCCTGTGATCTTTCTGTAATGGCCCAGACAATATTCCTATGGGGACTTATAGTTTTGCTGTGATATTTTATAGTAGCCCTCTAAAACTTATTATAGGACTACTACAGTTGTTTTTAATACATTTCACCCAGAGTAGAGCACACAGATTAGATTGTGTAATCTTGAATCTCGAATCCATGTAATAATTGGATAATTAATTGGGAACAGTCTGACCAACATAACTGGACAGAGAGAGAGAGAGAGAGCAGGACTTTCCCATGGACTCAGGGGGACAATGTTTCCACCAGCCGTCATCATTTGTAGCCAAACAAATAGGAACAATCCCACCGGGTGGACAAGTGACGCCTCAGTGTGACCACATTGTTTGAGAGGCAACTTTGTGACCATTTACTGTCACAACTACATACAGTATATTAGGCCTGTTTATTAGTACGCTAACAAGGCCCAAAACTTTAAACTACACTTGCCACTAGGCTACACTAAATGCTTGGTATCATTATGGACTCGTCCGGTTCGAGACCTTTTTGTGCTTCTTCTCCTTCTCCAGGCGGTCCATCCTCTCCAGGCGCAGTTTGTCCAGCTCCAGCCGCAGCTCCTCGGTCTCGGGGCTGATGCTGTTGCGGCTCACCATCACCTCCAGGATCTCCAACACCCGCACCACTTTGGGCATCAGTCTGGACAGAGCCTCGCAGCCATACTGGTCTATGATCCTCTCAAACTCCTGGCCCACCACGGCCGCGATGTCGTACACGTCCATCACGGTCAGGTCAGCCACATTTTTCTCCAGGGCCGACCCGAAGTCCTCCATGTCTGCTGGGATATTTTGTCCCTCCCCGGTTTCCTATTATATTTCCTTCGCCACAGCAAACTTCCTTCCCTTGGAAAAAAACTACGGAGTCGCAGTCGTTTGGCTTCACTTTTATATCCACAAGTAAACTGTACGGCGGCAGAAACGCTCGTAACTATCGCATGTCCATTTCTGCCGCTTGTCTCCGGGCTATATTTTGATTTATTTGGGATAAATATCGGCGGTGTCCCATCGCTGTCCTGCCCAGCGCTCTGTCCCTTCTGTCCCAGTGTCAAGTTGGCCAGAATACAAATAAAAAACAACTTCCGGACACGCCGTTCAAAATAAAAGCCTTGTTGAAGCCCACGTGTTGCAACATTTTCTGGAATAATACAAGTTACGAAAGTGACAATCAAGAATGTATCTAAGGAAAAATCAGTCGATTAGGTATGGCAAGGCACAGTATGGGCGCTTTGAACGAAGGACATGAATCTGCACACTGAATAATGCTCCCCAGTAGTGAATTTATCAACTTCACATCTTCATTTCGACTCCATTGTGGATGAAACATCCCCATTTACTGTAAGTCCCATTGGGACCCAGTGGGGTCAAAACGTTGATCTGAAGTCAATAAATTCACTATTGGGGAGCATCACTCCAGTGTGCAGGTTCATCTTTTGCTTAAGTTGCTGTATGTCAGTCAAGCACCTGGCAAATATTTTTTTGTGGATGTGCGCATACTACAGTCTATATCAAAGGTATGGGAAACTTGCCATACGTTTGCCTACGGGAGACCAGATTTGATCTTACAGATTTTATGGAAGGCAAAAACCAAGCAAAGATCACTAATAATTAATCACATCGACCAAATAATAATAAGATATTGTCAGCTCCACTTGCCCCCACAAAGCTGTCAATACACGTGGCTTTGGAAGTTTTGGCAAATGTCATTAGATGCAGGGGCTTTGCCATAGCTCAGGGCAGCGGTCTCCAGCCATGGAAGAGTCTGCAGGTTTTCTTTCCACCCAAAATTACAGCAGCTGATTTCACCGATTAGCTCCTCCTCTCTGGTTGCAGGTGGTAATCAGTGAAATCAGCTGCTGTGGTGTTTGGTAGGAATGAAACCCTGCAGACTCTTGACCCTCCGTGGTACATGGGAGGCCACTGACTGAGTTGCTCAAGACTTGAAGAATTGCTCACATAACTGAGCCTGTTTTACGCTTTTATTTTGAAGGCAATGCCACCCAATTTCCGGTGTTTTTCTATCTGTCTATCTCGCTTGACGCAGCTCTTCTCCGTCCCGACGGCAGGCTGTGGTGAGATTGCAGTTTGTATTGCGCATGACAGGAATAACAGACAGATGAGGTCGCTGTGAGGATGTACATCATGTACATTGGCTGAAAAAGAGCTACACTGATGAGGTTAGACACCCAGTTTCTCACTAGCTACAAGTGCTACCCTGCTAATTACTGTTTAATAAAACTAAAGGACGGAATTAATGCTAAATGCTCATGCTGTGATTCAGTAGCTGAAACTGTTTTATATCTATTGTGTATAATTATTTCTCCTTATGGTATTAAACTTTACTGATTGAATAACTTCAATCATATTCCACTTAATACATTTGATAATTCTTTTGGCCAGATTTCATACATATAATTATAAATTGATAACTGAATTATATATTCCAATACTAAACCTCTTGTTTTTTGTCAAATAATGTGAGCAGTACATTCTTACTATTGATGCCTCAAAGAAAGCTGTGAAAGCTGTGTAAACATTTGTAATCTTTAAAAGTGTTTGTGTGCATATATGCACATATGCTGGAAGCACTGCACTTTTTATCTAAGCTCATTTACCTAGCCCTTCATCACAAGCATGTCTCAAAAGACTTTAAGAATGACCCTAGCTAGATCTAACTAATCAGCAATCAATCACATAACAAAATAAATGCGATACAGAAATGAGCCAGGATCCCTCCCCTGGTTATTTTTTGTTTATTTTCCTGTGCTGTTTTATATATGTTTTTTCTGTAGATTTGTATTCTTGTTCCAAATAAATAAAACTACACTGCTGTTTAATGCTTGCCGTCTAAAATGTGAATTACCTGTATATAATGTGATAGTGGAGATTCCATTGTGACTTTTTACAGTTTTGGTACACATTGTAGAGCCTCTATGCTAAGGACAATAAAGTAGGACTTGCAGAGAATAAATAAGATCAATCAGTAAAAAGTACTGGAATCATCTGACTCAGATGAGGATTAACACATTTCATAATGATTTTTAATAAATCAGTTCTCATAGACAACAGCAATCATTAGTAACAGAATAAAGGTTGGCAAAGTGTGATTACAAAAATACATTGAACCAATTTTATTACATATTCTGCTTTTAAACTCCCATGGCTATTACACAGCAGAAGAGATAAAAATGTAATTAAATCAGCAATTTTTAAAACACATGTAAGGATATTTATATTTTCATTGATTGCAACAGTAAAATAGAAGGTATTTTGTCAGATTCTTCTCTTCCAGTCAGGATTCACGATTCTCCTGTTCCAGCTTCACTTCGTTTGAACTACAATTGAACAAAAGAAAAGACATACATCACATATATACCACCCACTCCTGTGAACCTGTTACTATTAAGCATATGTGCTGAATATCCTAATTTAGCAGATGGGGTTCAGCACTTACCGCATTCTTCAGCAGGTTTCCAGATTTGGCAAAGATATTGTTTCTCCTTGCAGTGGCTGGTTTGTTGAGCTCCGGATTGTCCTGTGGGACTGTCTGGGGCTGAGAGGCGGGGTGGGATCGGGAGAGGTTGGGAGATGTTTGTGACGAGGGTTGTGACTGTGAATAGGACTGAGGTTTTAGGTAATTTTGGGTTTGGTTCACTGTATAAGGCTGAGTTGGGGCGTAGGACTGGGATGGTGTGTAGGACTGAGAAGGGGTGTAGGACTGAGAAGGGGTGTAGGATTGAGAAGGGGTGTAGGATTGAGAAGGGGTGTAGGACTGAGAAGGGGTGTAGGACTGGGATGGTGTGTAGGACTGGGATGTTGTTTTGGATTGAGAAGGTGTGTAGGACTGAGAAGGTGTGTAGGACTGGGATGGTGTGTAGGACTGGGATGTTGTGTTGGATTGAGAAGGTGTGTAGGACTGAGAAGGGGTGTAGGACTGGGCCTGTGAGTAGGTCTGTGTTGGTGTAGAAGATTGGGGCAGCGAGAAATACTGAGTTTGAGGTGGTAAGAAAGGATTGCTCGATGTGAAGCTCTGAGTGTTCAGGTACGGCTGTGTTTGTGAATAGGACTGGGGTACTGGGGTGGAGTCGAGCAAAGTGGGCGGCGGCGGCGGCGGGAAGCTATCGGCTCCGTCCTTCTCGTCCTCCTCGGCGGGGGTCCCGGAGCCTCCGAGATCATAGTGCCTCTTCCTGAGCTCCCCCAGGCGGACTCGCTCCTGGTCCAGCTGGTTCTCCAGTTCCAGCACCTTCACCTGGGATTTTGAGAACGCAAAACACACTTGCTACATACATGACCTCTGCTTTTGTCAATTACCTACTTGCTAGCAATACATAATACACAAAACAGGACGTCTGAGATAAACGGTGGGACATAAAAAGCTTTACCTGAGCCTCCATCTCCTCTTTCTTCAGCTTGATCAGAGACATACCAGAGAAGTCCATTGCGCCTGTGGAGACAGCGCAAAAGCAAACAACCACATGGAATCAGCACTTAGTCGAATTACAAGGCCCTTGATATGCATCGGCGTACCTCTTAACTCGCTCTCTCACCTTGGTCAGTGATCTGCTGCTGGCCATGTTTGGTGGAGGTGACGACTACAGCAGCCATGTCGTTCACGTGCCGCGAGGCCTGCTGCAGCGTGTGCAGCTTCTTGTTATTACGGTCAGCCTTCACCTGGAAACACGATAAGACATATGCAGAATATTAATGGGCCGCCAGATGAGTGGGTGATCAGACCATAGTTAAAGTGACATGAGCACGTTTTTACTTGAGTCCGTACCTTGGAGGCGGCGACGAGCTGGGCAGTGCTAGCAGCGATCTCATGCGAACAGGCGATGAGCTCCTCGTATTTACCGCTGTCAGTCACGACCCGGTCAGCCGAATCTCTGACAGCACAGAGATATACATACAGTCTGATTACAGGCTGATTTTTGGTGCTTTTGCATTACATTGTAATAATAATACAGGTATAATATGTAATACACGACTAATAATGTCTTACTCTGAATTGTCAGTGTTTTCATTTTGAGTCGATGGTTTGTGTTACTTACAGCATCTGCGTGGCCCCCCATCCTACAGCCTTAGAGGCAGAGATTAATCCCTCTGTCCAGCGGGAGTTTTTGGCATAAAATTCTTGTACAGATGCTGCCCCCTAGGGAGAGAAAAAGAGCATCCTTTAATGCATCTTCCTGCGACAGCTGATCCTTGTTCAAGCGCGGGTTCACTAGATTGACATTCTATAAATGCAGACTGGAACAAGTGTGAGATGAGTTCGTAATAGAAAAGACAATGCTTGTGTGACATCTTCAGCTGTGATGCAAAGTGAGGTGATCCCTCATTCACGGATCAAGTTTGTGCTGAAACATCCCCACTGCACCATATTTAGTATAACTAAGAGAAGAGAATGGGGGGAAATTGGTTTTTGAGAGCTGTGCATAAAAGTGTACACTTCTGTTGGGAAAGTAGACCAGTAGAAAATTCAAATCTCTCCTGAACTTTGATTGTGAACTTTAAGTGACGTTGTGTCACACCAACTCACCCTGCCTCCTTCCACGATGTCTTTCTGCAAGTCAGTAGAAGCTGTCACCAGCATGTGAATGGCCTGGAGAGGAGAAATACAGAACAGCTTATGGGTGAATCTGAATCTCAACCTGAGCTCACAGAAAATTATTTGAAAACAGGGAGACTTCTTACCTTCATCAGGTCTGAACAGGATCCGAGGATGCTGTGATGAAAAAGAACAAAGTGAAGAAGAAGAAAGAATGGAGGAAAGAAGCTAAAAAGCATACATTTCAGACAATATTGTTTACTTACCTCTGGTTGACCTCCAGCTTAATGCCAGATGTGTCTCTCCTTGCCTGATTCAGTATCTCCTGAGAAAAAGAAGAGATTGAAACAGAGGTGAGAAATGGTGGTTTCACCATATTGTGTGTGTGTGTGTGTGTGTGTGTGTGTGTGTGCATGTGCATGCAGTGTGTGTGGGTTTATCTGTCATTATGTGTGAGCATGTGTCCTTACATCCATGCGCAGCACAGCCTCCTCAATAGCAGTAGATGTAGCGATCATCTCGTTATCCACCATGTGTCCCAGCACCTCCTTTGGCACATCCTGTCCTTTTGGACGCAGCTCCTTAACAAGAAACAAGATGAATACATCATAGTTTGTTCTGTCAAACAGGTAGTGGAGCAAGTATTGGGGAAGTCTTTTTGATCTGGACATAAAAATCTGGTTTCCCCCAAACCTGTCCCAAGGCGAGGATGCGTTGAACAGTGTAGCGTGTTGCAGAGGGGTCGGCTCTCGGTAGGGTGGCTTGGAGCTTCAGCTCCTTCAGGAACTGCAGACAGTGGGTTGCACAATCCCGACAGCTGTCACTCAAACCTAGAGCACACCAAGAGACAGGATGGACTGCTCATTGTTTGTGTATTATGCATATAGTGTATGTGTTTCATAATGACAATCAATGTGTGTGTGTGTGTGTGTCTGTGTGTGTGTGCGTGTGTGTGTCTTACGGTCAGCCTGGTCAGTGGGAGCAGAGTGTGAGGTTGCTGCTCCATTGACAATAGTGTCAGCAGCAAGATGGGAGAACTGCGTTACTGCTCTCAACAAACCACTGGCATCTAGAAAGAATAGAAGAGGATCATATACGCTCAAATCACTTTCAGTTAAAAGCTTTCTTTGGAGCTCAAACACACACACTCATCTGAAAACACACAACTGATTACACACCATTCATGTTTCCCAGGTAGACCAAATGGCTCTGCTGCATTTTGTCTATGGAGCCCAGAGTGACCTCAGCTCGGTTCACCAAGTAATCTGAATGATAGTGGGAGAAAAAGTGGAATGGAAAAGCAGCTGGTGAGACAACTGAACAACCTACTTGAATGAATGAATGAATGAATGAATGAATAAAAGAGAGATTTACCAGGTGAGCTGGTGCAGCGGACATGTATGGGGTCATCCAGTTTGGCCACAGCATCCAGTATGATGCCCTCAGCCTCCACCACTGCACACTGCAGCAGACAGAACTGCTCCTCCTGCAGCTTCTGGGTCAGCTCGCCTTCACGACAGGCCTGCGATGACACGCGCAAACTCGTCAGCTCGGCACCTGAAGATGTTCATGAAATTCATAACAGCTTCACCACACAGCCATGCATACCTGTTGCTGCAGTTGGGCCTGCAAGCTTCCCAGTTCTCTGCTGCTCCTCTGCCTCTCCTGGTCCAGGGAGCTCTGCTGGTGTTGTGCTTGCTGTCTGAGGGAGTTTAGCTCCGCCTCCTGCTCCCTCACAGAGCGCAGCAACACGTCCCGCTCTGCCTGCAGCCCTGTCAGCGTACCGCTCAGCTGGGACCCCGCCTAGACATATAGAGCATTATAACCAGTCGTTTATCTCAAGAGGCATCGTGGACTATGTAAGGAAAAAAGGTCAGAAATTAACGTAAATGAAACCTACCATTTCTTTGCTTTGCAGGGCGCTGTTTGCACGTGTCACTTCCGCTCGAGCCAGGTCCAGCTCTCGTCTCAGTCTGTCGATCTCTAACTTCTGCTCTGCGTTGATGGCAAGCTGTAAAACACAGACATCATATGCAAGTAAATGTGAGTCCGGTGGAAGTTTTATTGTGCAGGAGGGAATTTTTCTAAATGAATTTGGAAGATGAAGAGTTCTGGGTGCCTTCAGACCATCAGGAGAGCCTTCAGAGTGGCTTTATGTGCATATTTCCTACGAGCGGTTTGATTCTCTGTCGTCGGTTCATACCTGTTGCTGGAGCTGAGCCCTCAAGGCCTCCAGCTCTCTGTTGTTCCTGTCCCTCTCCAGGTCCAGGGAGCCCTGCTGGTGTTGTGCCTGTTGTCTCAGGGAGGAAAGCTCTGCTTCCTTCTCCATGGCAGAGCGCAGCAGGACGTCCCTCTCTGCCTGCAGCCCTGCCAGGGTGCTGCTCAGATGGGATCCCTCCTGAAGACGACGAAAGAAAGGTAAACGTGGCAATTGAATGAGACAGATTTACTCGTTAAAAAAAGTGTGTGTGTATTTTAAGTTTTACATCCCTATTTCCATCAGTCTTACCATCTCTTTATTTCCCAGAGCATTGTGAATGTGAGCCAGTTCTGCTCTTTGCTCCAGTAACTGTCTGTTTAGCTGGTCCACCTCCTGCTGCCGCTGATCCATCTAATCAGGAGAGGAGACATCTAGTCAATATTCAGGATAGTTTTCATCAGATTATGGTTAAAAGGTTGATGTAAGGTTGAAAGGAGTTGTTCTTTATTAGTTGTACTAAGGATTAAGGAGGAGGATAAGTATTAAGGAGTCCCCACCTTGATTCTGTTCTCCTGTCTGAGATGGTCCAGCTCGTTAGCTAGCTGCTGTCTGGCCCTCAGCAGATCATCTTGGTCTTGTTTTGAATTGGTGAGAATCTTCACCGTGTCTGCATTCTGCACACGTAAACACAAACAACAACAAATCCACAATTCAGAGTAAGTAACAAACGCCTTATCAGACAGTGAGCAAGAAGCAACAGATGAACAGGCACATGTATGGACAGCCAGACACATATTTACGATACGGGCGAACTGCACCTTCTTCATTAGGTCAGCATGACTGGTAACCAGCTCCGCGTGTCTCTCTTTGAGTTGAGAAAAACGAAGCTCTGCTGCCTGAGCTCTACCTGTGTTGAGAAGAGAAGATAAATAAGAAACACTGAAATAATATAGCTCGACTACCTTGGGATCCCTATTTCATACACAAGCAAAAGTGTGCACTCACTATCTGCCTCCTTGTATCCAACCTGCGCCCCTGCATTGGCAACAGTGGCACACCGTAAAGCCTGTACTTCCATCCGCAGGTGTTCATTGTCCACCAAAGCCATCTGCTTGTGAGTGCGCTGCTCCTCCAGCTCCGCATCGAGACGGTTCACTTGAGACTTCAACTCGGTCACACACCTCTGAGCCTGCGATTAGGTGGAACAGGGGAGTTATCAATGTTTCACACGATGGTATATAATACACACACACACAAACCCAGACTTACCTCAGTCTTGATGAGGTGCAGCTCTGGTTTGAGCACCTCCAGCTCCCTCCTCAGACTGTCGGTCTCCGTCTCCCTCTGCTCCACCCCAACATCTGGTACTCCCATTTGGCTGAGCAGGTAGTACTGCCACAACACAAAAACATTTTCCATGATGCCAGACAAAGAAGTGGAAAACACTAACAGCACATATGAAAAGTGATTTGTCTATTGATTTAGGTCTTACAGTACCTGTGGCATCTGTGGGGCTTCCCTGTGCTCTGGCTGTGGCTCCACCTCCTCTTCCTCATAATGCTCCTCGTTGGGCATAACTACCACCGGCTTCTTATACTCGGCCAGGGCAGCGGCACGGAGGAAGTTTGGAGGAGACTGAGGGTATTCGACAAACAAAATGCAGTTATGCACAATGGGAATACACACGCACGCGCATACAACACAGACGTGTATGTACTTGTGGAAACACACAACCGATTACTTACATCTGGTAGGTCCGGGATCAGGATGACAGTTTTAAAGAACTCCGTTTCTCTGGCTCGGTCAAAGAACTGTGTGAGACTGAAGAACAGACAGTTGTCACTAATAGCTCTCTGATCCATGAGGGACATAAGAGTCTGTGTTTGATAAATGATAACGTACCTGGTGAACAGATCACGGAACCGCTCCCGATGTCCAAGAAGAGCATCTGCTGAAATACCTACAAAACAAAGGATATGATTGATATAGGGTTTGATTTAAGACAAACTTGCATGTGTGTATGTGTGTGTGTGTGTGTATGACTCACGGCTGTGAAGTTTGAACATCAATTTGACAGAGAAGTGATAGAGAAAGCTGCAGTCCAGTATGAGGGGTATCAGAGGCGCCAGGCGGCACTGTCCAGCTGGAGTAGTAGATTTGGCGCCGTTGGTGTCCAGCTGACGCAGCACTTTAAGCAAGAACAAACAAAGACAAATTAAAAGCGGTAGATCAACATTACTCACATACAGATTATTACCAATAATTAGGAGATGTCTATGGTAAGGATTAACAACAATGAAACCTGAACAGTGCAAAGAGAGACACCAGCTGATGGACTAACCTGTCTCAGCCATCTTCAGGCCGGCGTCCATGTAATCCAACAGTTCCTGCGTCATATCTAACCTGCAATATGTTGAAACGAGGTTCATGCATTAATCCACAAATGTAATGTTTAACAGTAGTAGTTGCTCAACAGCAAGAGTGCATGATTGTGGGTAAGAAGTAGAAACTTACACTTTGTTCATGTCACTTCCGGCCTCTCTCTCCACAGTCTCATCGCTGGCCTCCAGGTTACCTGGGATTGTCTTGTGCTGTGGAAGAGAACGTTTATTTATCATTGCCTAATAATGTCCTAACATCACTAACATTGTAGAGGTCGTCCTATATCACAGTAAAGAACAATTTAAACAATCTCACCTTAGCGTGAAATTCCATTTTGAGGCAGAGGAATTTAGCAGACAAGGCGACGATGTGACCGTATCGATCATGCAGGTTTCCCTGGGAAGACACATACTAGCGGTCATTCACTCACACTTAGATGTCACATAAATGTAGGAAGATTGGTGGGAAATTATTGTACTTTTGTCTCAAGTATTGAGTATTTTGAGTGCATTTCTCATCATATTACTCACCCAGAGAATGCCCATATCTTTGACATTGCGGCAGTATCTGTTGGAATCTCTAACAGCCTGCAGATCAGACACACGGGACAAGGAGCTTTAGATGATGCAGGTGTGGAAGAAGACGCGAGAGTGGCAGTTTGACAAGTTTATTCAATCTGTAGGTAGGGAGCCAAGGAACTCAAAATCTGGATGATTACACAGAGTTTTATAGTGTTGAATATTCATGATTATGTTAATACAGATAGAATATAATAAAGCTATTGGTCAAAAAGTATAAGGTCATATGAACAAGACTGAACAGCCAATGATAATTATAGTTCTAGCACTTTAATGAGTAATAAGGTGACCCCCTTCTTCTAGAAGACAACAAGTTATTTTGTGGCCTTCACAAAATAACTTATCTGAGATTTCGGCATTTGCACACTCCAGGCTCACAGTTCTGTGAGAAACACACCAGATGTTACTTTAGAGTTTCATCTTATAATGGTGAAGCAGATTCAGGCACTTCAGCTGTAAATATGGGTCAAAGGTTACATTAAGTGAGCATGTAGATTTGTTGCTTAAAGGTACTTTTCCATTTCTTCCTCAACACAGGGACATCAACACCACGAGTGGAAGGGGGTGGGAGAGCGCAATGAAAAGGAAAAACAGAAGAGACAAAGAAGAAGATGGAGAAGATGGAGGGGATACCAATATTCACTTCACATCAGTGTAGAAGTTGAACTTACATTCGGGTGTCCGTCCCTTAGCAATTTGTGCAGCAGGTTGCAGAACTTCCAGCTGACCATGGAGTTGCTGGACAGAGGCAGGTTCAGGATGTAGGACCAGAAGGTGGTGGCTCCACCCTCCTTATGTGTCCCCATGATGATATCGTCACAGTGGTGAAGGAAACTCAAGAGACCAAAATACTAAAACACCACATGCAGACGCAGACACACCCAACAGACCCATGGCAGGGCACAGTAGGCCACAAATGGGGATCACTGTAAAGTTTGCATAAATACTTTGTGGGGAAAAAAAATAATCAAATAGTATGCAACCATCTGTTAAGAGCGGTGAAATAACCCATGTGATCATTTTTTTTTAAATCAGATGTTTTGGGTTTTTAAACTCATCTGTTACTAAGTCATACTCCAAGCTGCATTATCCCAAGCCACGGGGTAATCAATAGGTAAAAAGGATACTGCGTACATATTTCTCTTTCAGCGGAGTTTCACTGGAGGTGACGGTTTTGCTGATGCTATGGAGCTGAAAGAAATGAGAGGACAGCCATCACATTTATCTTGAGGTACATCTTAAAACAGCTGAATGAGGAAGTCGATATTATTCTGCTGCTTGGCCATAGAGACACATACTAGATTTAAAAAAAAAGGTTGAAACTCAGCCAGGAGGACATATTTAAAAGGAAGCAAAAATGTTGGAACTTCATTTTTTAAAGTTTAAACTCATATAAGTCACACAGAACTCATTTACAACATGCTCAAAATTAACACACATTTCTCTTGCTCTTCTTTTACTGGTTATCACTTCACAAGAGACATTTTGGTAACGCCTGTACATCAATTCTAATCCTATATCAAATTTGCCTTCAAACGAGGCATCAGTGAGCCGATTTTTTTTTCTAGAGTAACCTACCAGTAAACAAAAAAAAAAAAAAAAAAAACTTTTGCCATGGCATCATCCCTCAACCTTTTCCCAAAACAGACTAAATGTCTTACCTGCTGTTTGCCAAACTGCTCTTTCTCCGCAGCCAAAGCCTTTTCAGTCTTATTATCACTTTTGGTCTTCGCTTTACTCATGTTGCAGTTATAATCCACTCAAATTGAACGTCCGATGTGTGGATCCAGAGCGCTCCCAGTCCGGTTCTCCGGCCGAGTTTACCTGTCTGCGCCGTCGCCTCTTTAAAAAGATAGGTGCATCAGGCGCGCCGTGCGCATGTCTCCAAACTGGTTTCCTCTTTAATTCACTTTTCCCTCGTCGTATGCCGTTAATAAATCGAACTGTTACATCTAACAGTAGCAAAATAACTGGGACAGCGCAGTTTCTCCTGTAAGTAAAAGCGCACCAACCTCTTGCCAACTACTGGGAAATAACTCCGCAAATGTCTGCGATGGTCTGACGATAAAATACACTTGATCTGTGGTTTTGTACATAAATATTTTATATATATAAAAAAAAAAGTATTTAGATGATTACCAGGTTACAAGCAGTACAAACTTCAACATCAATCACGATTTTCTGAGTCATCAGGCAAGGCAGTGAAACTGGAATGACAATAGGACACGCCACTCAACAGCCCGGTAGGACTGGTTTCACATCTCAGCCACTCTTGACAAAGTGTCCTTTAAAGCTCTTGGGCAGGATTAAAAAAAAAAAGTCCATCTCTGGTGCACTGACAAACAACATACAGTCCATATAGTAAGCAACTGGCACCAAGTTAAATGATCTTCTGAGTAAAAAAATATTCAACACCTCATGACAGTCTGAGTGATATTACATATTAAAAGTCCTTTTCCTGAGAAGACGGTAGAATTCAACCATTGGCTATGAAGGATTCAGTGTCTGACTGAAACTAGAAGTTCATTTTTTGTGTTATACTGTAGTAATACCAACATGAACACAGACTCCAATGCTAAACAGTCACATTGGTAAATACTGAAGTCAGGAATTCTCTCTTCAAAAATGTGTCTTCAAGTCAATGTGAAGCTGTCTGCATGGCTCACTGGTGCTGTGTCGGGGCATTGGGCTTTGGGTGGAGTTTCACTGACCTGGTGGGAAAAAAATAAAGCAGTTACATCTGTGTCTGTGAAGGGAGGGACACTTTAAACATAACATTTCACACCCTTGTCGCCACACCCCTTGAATGCAAATGGTGAAAGAAAAGGAAAAGGGTTGAGAGACAGAGCATGATGAGAGTCTACCTTGTGTGTCGAGGGAGTGTGGTGGTGGTGGGGCGAGGCCTGGCAGGTGTGGCAGTGAAGGGGCTCAGCGGCCCCGCTGTCCTGGCTTCTGTTGAGGCGGACGGCAGTGTCGCTGTCCTGCAAGCAGCTGAAGGGTCTCAGCGTGGCGTGCTCCAAACTGGCCACCACCTGCCTGGACTCATCCAACAGCCGCTGCAGAGAACAAGCGGAGACGGGACGGTCACCCTGACAAGAGAGGGGAAGAAGGCTCTCAGCAACAGTTTGTGAACTGTAAAAAATATGAATTCTGGATGTAATCAGAAAAGAAGCATTTGACAATCTATAACTTGTCAGTAATCTATTCTTTAAGAGTCTCTTACATCCTTGAAGGCAGCTGAGAAGAGTCCCAGGTCGCCACTGGTTGTGCCTTGCAGACTGGCCGCTGGCAGAGAGGCAATGTCGCTTACAGTCCCACAATTCCTCACCCTGAGTGAGAAAGGCGACAGGCTGTCCAGGCACCCACATTTTAAATCATCCTGGCTAGGAGACAAACAGAGAAAATATCTCACATATATTTTATGCACTTGTAGATGCAACTAGATTAAAATCTTGGCGTTTCATTCTATTGACACTCAGTCCATTTAATATGTGTAGTATGAAGGTGTACTAAGTTATACATTCAAGTGTTAGTATGGCATTGTTAGTGGTCTTAGCTACAGTATGTCTTTTCCTATCAGGTGTAGCTGGGATCCTGCTGAGCTCTGTGATTTATATCTAGTAACAGTATGGCGGAGGCTTTGGCCTCTAGACTTCCATTAAACACAGCCATCCATGCTCCTGCGCTCAGCCTCTCTCTGGTTTTCAGCCCCACCAGCACACTGGGTCACGTCTGCCCTGCACTGCACTGCTGCTATTATAACTGGTTGTGTCAGTAAGACAGCGAGTCACAGCTAAGTGTAAAAGAGCTGGGTCCTGTCTGTTCCACACATCATTCTGTGCACAACTAGTTGTGTCAGTGACACTGTTCTGCCCACAAATATTACCCATCTGTTTACTTCTGCTCAAGCCGTCTCAAAAGCGGATGGCCTTGTCTTTTCTGTGCTTACACTATCTTTCTCATAGCTAGCCACTAACACAGTTTCTGTATCCTGTGACTTCACTGCTTGCCCTGATGTTTCCTGATGAATGGAGGGATGGCCATTATCAACATTTTGTAACTCGAGGAGTCCTCTTCGACAGTCTCTGTCTCCTGCAGTTCTCGTCTCTCTGCCTGACCCTGAGACCCTGAAAAGTGACTCAAGTTATACTCTTTTGTCACAGAGATGCTCTCACTGCACAGTAAACACGCTGGCTTTGTGCCAACAAGCACAAATACTTCTCTGTCCACTCACTGTTAAATTGCCTGTTTTCATAGTCGATTTATTTGTTTGAGCAGAGAGCAACATTTTGGTGACCAGTCTGGTTTGGTCTGAAAGCTAGCTACCCAGCGACAAGAGAAAGTGGGCGAACACAGAGCTTGCCACAGTTTGTCTGTGTTGACTGTAGGTTGTGAATACTTCCTCCCATCAGCTGTTTGCACCGAAAGGCTGGGACAAACAGGAACAACTTATTCTGTTGTTGAAAATTACACAAAGCACACACATTTTTATGGGATAAATCCTTTTTTTTTTTTTATTAGTTGCTTTGAAATTACTTAATTTGGCCTGCCAATTGAACAACCCTATTATATGGGGAGTGGGTGCATAAAAGCTTGATGTGCTGTGGTTTTCTCTTGATGCTGGCAGTGCATGTAGGCCTTCACTAGTCTGACCAAGGGAGTGAGTCTATGTTGTAGTGGGGTCCAAGGTGAGTTCAGAAGGTGCCATGGTGTAGTCAGATAGTCCAGATATATACTCCTCTCTCTCATCTGGTTCATGTTTCTCCGTTATTGGCATGGCAACCAGGGGATTTGGGGCATTTAGTTGGGGCTCTGACCTCATAACCTGGCTGCACTGACACTGGTCCTCTCTATCTGTCCCCAGACTGCTCACTGACTCCAACATAGTGGCTTCTCTGCAGCCACAAGAACAGAATAATCAAGTTAAAAAAAACGCATGCTCTTCACTGTGCATTCACTCTTTACAGCCACGTCTTCCTTGTTCACTATTCACCTGCCATGTGATCCCGGACTGGTCTTCTCCCTCAGGGATTCGCGGGCGCTCTCTAGGTTCAGCTGCAACAGCTGAAGGTCATTCTGCTGATTCTCGCACACCTGCACACATACAGCATTATTTTACATTTCAGAATATCTGAGACACATCAAACTATCCAAAACCATTAACTTTAAATAAATAAACACAGAATTTTCCAAAATGTTCCAAAAATTTGGTGCTGGGCAATATTATTTCTTGTCATTACTGTGCAGTCTAAACAAGTATTGGACATTAGTGACCCAGAGCGACACAGCCAAGGTGAACAAACTGCAAGAACACCCTAAGGTATGCTGTGAAACCAGAATGGCACCTCTGACGTCAGTAACACTGTGAGGAGGAGGAATGAGGAAAGAAGTAAACCCTAGCCTGTGATATAACATCTGGAGAGGCGTTTTATTATTAAATTATGCTGATGTGTCATTGTTCTTGGTTGTTCTTTGTTTTGCAGCAATGTCACAGTAGTAAAACCGGGGAAAACCGACTATTGGATAAGAGTTGGTTTTTACCCAATATATATAAATATACCTGACGCAGACAGTGGAGCTCAGACTGCGTGCGTTCCTGTTTGGAGCCAGCCAGTGCCAGCAGCTCATCTTTCCAGCTGTCTCCCTCCCCTGGTAGGAAAAATCAAATGTTATGATTACTCCCCAGTGTCAAAGTGAGGTAGGACTGGCTTTTCTTGTTAACAGGAGCAATGCCCTAACAGGCTGGTTGAAACAGTATCTTAAACCAGCTGTTATTGCATAGATCAAACTCCAGAGAAGGAGCCTAAAGAAATGAAATGGGAATATACTGTATACCCAGAATACCCAGAACACCACGGTCATTATCTCCACATACTCCTGCTGAACTGAATGTTGTCTCAATTTCACTTTAGTTGCGTCCATAAACAATGGTAATGCTGGACTGCTTTATCTGGGTAAATTACATTTTATGTTTGCAATCACTGGTAAATGCTTAAAATAATAGGTTGTGTTGACTTGCAGCAGTGTGTGGTGTACCTGACAAGACCAGATCCCTGCACAGCAGCTGGTGCTCCTGTTTGAGACGGATGATCTCCTCTCTCTGGGCGCTGCTTTGTGTTACCTGCTGCTGCAGCTCCTCTATAACCAGGACAGGATATAGTAAATCTCCTACATCCTGCTTCTTTAGTTAACTCTGCATGTTGTGGGTCTATTTATTCCATATTCAAATTGAGAACTACTGAAAAATAAATCAGCGAGGGGACTATAACATGATTGAATAAAACAGGTCCTCTGGAGTCGTTAATGAAACTTAACACTTAACCCTGGCATGTACCTTTAAGATGCGTGTTCTCGTGCCTGGCCTCCCTGTAACGGCGTTTATTTTCCTCCAGCTCTCTCAGGAGCCTGCTTTCCCGTGAGCTACTCTCCTTCAGTGACGTCTCCAGGTCTCGTTGGCGTCCTGTGAGGTCGACAATATGAGCGTTGGCCTCAGTCACATCTTTGTCCTGATGGGGAAAACAATCACATTGGCCCATTATGTCACACAACTGTACACAGATATACAGCGCGCAATGCCGTTCCTACCAGTAACCGACATAGATATAAGGCTATCATATAAACATATTTTACAAAATATATTACGGTTATTACCAAGAAATAACTTGAACTTGTAAAAGTGTACCTTGAGTTTGAGCATGGCACTCAGTTCCTCCTCCCTGACCTGCAGAGAGCCGACTTGAGAGGACAGAGCCGTGACTGTCGAGTTGAGGCTCTGATTCTTCTCCTAAGGGACAGCAACAGTAACCAAGATGCTTGACTTAAAAATTCCTGCTTTACCAGATTTTTTTTTTGTATTTTCTATGTAATAAGGCTAACAAATTTAGCGTAAAATTAAACATATTTTTGTGTGCCAAAAACCACAGCAGTGAGCCTTTCATTATAACCAAGTATTAAAGAAATTAAAGGTAGAAAAATGAAGCCTCTGATGAAGAGCTGATTCCTTTGCTAAAATTACAGTAAGGATTACTACACTTTTTAGGATGTAATGTTCAATGACATTTTCAGGGTGTTGTTGATCAAACTGTCATTGTGCAATGTAGCAGCACTTAATATAGTTTTACATCTTAAATTAATTCAAAATGACAGTGCCAAAATTTGGTGATGCCATTCGTACGAAGGAGGTCTGGGGAAATTATTTCTGGTGACTTCTGAGAGACGACTCTATAGCTCCCTGACTTTTGAGGACCATCACAAAAATTACATGAAAATAATTTTCTCATTGTCTACATCTTTCTCATGGCTGCAAACTATTCTTCAAATTTTCCAAGATGTGTGGGAACCCAGACAGTTATTGAGATGTTTAAGGTACATTTTCAGATACACTAGGAGCCTGTGGAGGTGATGATCCAATGCAAAATTTCTACCAAATATCTCAATAATGGAAAAAGACTAACTGCTATCAAGGCAAAAGCCATATATCAAAAACACTGGGATTATCCTTGGTGAGTTGTCCTGGTTCTTCTGTATTCATCTTACTACTGCACATGAGGTAAACAAGGTATTTGGTTAATAAAGTGTAAATGTGTGTTAATGTTGCACCAGTACCTCAAAGTCTTGACATTTTTGGCTGATGTGCTGCTGTTTCTGACCAAGCTTATGAAGCTGCTGCTGGGTTACACCAAGCTCCTTTTGGACCTCCTTCTCCCTGGTTTCCACCATCCAGACACGTTTAGTCAAGACTCTGATCACCTCATTACGCTTCTGCAGCTCGTCTATGCAAATAACAAAAACATAAAAAAAAGATGTTCTGTACGATTGTATGATTTGACAGGAAATTACATGATTGCCTGCATTTTTTTTTTAACAAAGCCTTCACTGTAGTATCAATAGCCTAGTGGCCTCTGCCTCCTCACCATCCAAACGGGCACACCTCTGCTCCAAGGTAAGCACTTTCTGGCGGTCTTGCTCCCAGGCCCGGAGCTGCCTGTGGTGGAAAGCAGCCATGGTGTTGAGCTCTCTGTCCCTGTCCTTCAACTCAGCAATCAGCAGCTGCAGCTCCCTCCTCTGCCTCTGGATGGTGGCACCCTCCATATCACTCACTGAAAGCTTTTCAAACACACCCAAGGTGAAAAAGACAATTTGGCCACAAAGAAAAGCGCACACACAAATTCACAAAGATCAACTAAAAGAGAAAAGAATATAACCCATTTATGGTGGTAGCAATTTATATGGATTTAATGATATTTCATATTACCTAGCCAAAACGCAATTTCTGTATAACAATTTGATTTTGCTGCGTGACATCATTGTATTTTTTTTTTCCAGTAATTAATACAGAGATGGACTGATTTTTATTTATTTATTTTTTTTAATCTTGGAGACCATGTTCATGTTCTAACTACTGAGGACAATTTGGCACTTAAGGGATGAGTACTAAAGCTGCCCTCCTTAAATAAAGCTACTGTATGTAATTAAGGTTATGTGCTGTGTAATGAGAGAACCAAAGAGAGTATATATCTCACCTGACTGTCCTGTAAGAGAGGGGAGCAGGGGGAGTCTGTGGGGATGGGTTGGGTACTTCTGGCCAACTGTCTTGCCATCCTGTCCATTTCACTGTTAGATGGGAAGAAAACTTGGTTGGCATCCAGAGGAGCTCCACCATTTTCCTGAAAAGTTGCATTATTCATATCATAAGACATTATGAATGCATGACTATGAAGCGTTTATAGTATTAGGCATTTACAGTGCTACAGTCACTAACCTTTTTCACTGGAGTACTGTGCCTGGGTTCAGCTGAAGTACCTAAAACAATATCAGAGGATTTGTTTACCATTAAGCTCTGTGTCTGGTAGGTGTACCAAAAAACATGAAACTTTAGGCCTATTGCCAGGTCTAAATTTTAGTTACTACCTGCTAGAGAATTTATTTTATCATATAATTTATTGATTATCTACCTAGGTATATCAAAAAGGACAGTTGCTACAGACCTAAGTTAATCATCTCCACACTTTGCTAACCTAGTGTTATGTGTTTACCAGATGACCATGTTGAACAGGCGGATGACTTTCTTCCATTTGAACGGCATGCTCTTCTCCCTTCGTCCATCAGAAGTCACTCATATCGATTATATAACTCCAACTCCTACAATTTACGTTGGTATGTCGCTAGCAAGCTCCGGCTTGATAATAAACTTCTGGGTTAAGTTACTTTCATCACTGTTGGGCTAGTGGGCATCTTTGACTAACGTTTAACAAGTGGGCATGCCAGTCAGTTAGCAAACAAAGCTAACGTTAAGTAGCCTATCTTTCCAACTAATAGTTAGACTAGTGTTTGCTAACGTAATTTAGCAGTAAATAGCCGAACTAACAAACCATGGCATAACAGTGCATAAACATTGAATATCGTTAACTAAGTTCTCTCGAAGTTTCAAACAGCCAGTAACTGGATAGTTTGACTTTTTAACGTTCAAATTAGTGAAGCAGGGAAAATATTATGGATAGGGACAAGTCGATTACGTCACCAGGATAGTATTGGAGATTTGAGGACCAGCTTTGGGGTCGCACAATGCTTTTTCAAAATATTCTTATTGAAATCTCAAAGAAACAGAGCAAAAAGAGAAATAACGAGCGTAACTAGAACTCCTCGTCCCAAAACAATCCATGGTAACCACTGTGTTCAAGAATTCCACATGTTCTCACTTCCGTACATTTTGGCTCAACCTTGAAATACTCAGCCCAGATTGTAGGACCGGGGGTAGTCCAAGTCAGCAGAAATAAGAGTAGGACATACATCTGAAATATATATTAAAATGAATTCCAAAAAGCGGCACCTCTGTAGTCACTTAAAGAAAACTATAATATAATATAATATAATATAATATAATATAATATAATATAATATATGAGTACATACACATTTTACTGACATCCTTCCAGCAATTGAGCAAATAAAAATGTTTTCATTCATACATATGATGATTGTCACCCTTTTATTCACTGCACTTATGATGTTTTTACATTACAGTGCTATGAACAATTGCCTTTCATATTGCTGAATTGTCTCCTGCCTCCTTGTCAAACACTCAACCCATGCTGCTGCTTGCCAAAGTTAGTTTAAAATATGTCCACATTCTTGGGAACATTTTGATCAACACCAGTGTCATTACATCCAGTTCTGAATGACTAAAGAAGCTAGACAAAAGGAGGAGGGATTGAGCCTGACTCACCTCTCTTACAAAAAAGTCCTGTAGGCCCTATTGTGTCCTGCAGGATCCTAGGAGAGACGCATGACAGTTTTTAATAATAGACACAGTCTATTATGGCTTATTTTGTGTTGGCCAGTGACCTCTGTCAAGTTTGTCATTGTAATCACATTGGTGAAGATTTTTGCAATGTCCAAGATCTCCATTGCAGAATCTGCCCCTTGTTTTTGGCAATTTATGACTTGATTTAAGCTTAAACTTGGATTTGAACCCACAATCCATGAGAGGCTGATGCTTTACCTACTGAGCCAAACTCCTGTCATGGGTTTACTGAGGAGAAACTAACTAAAGGGAGAAGTAGTGCAACACTGCAGCCTACTGACAGTGCTAATCACTATAGATGAAGAGTCAGTAACTATAAAGTTATAGAACATTGTAGTGCTCTCCATTAACATGTTAGGCACGTAAAAACAAGCTTGGCACAAAACTACACTACGCCCATTTAGCTGGGGCTGTAGCTCTGCAGCCACCTAGGTTCTAGCAGCTTTCTGCCAAGAGGAGCTTCAATGGCAGCCTTATATAGCTGTAGCCCCACCCACAGAGACAGAACAACAATTAGACATGTAATCAACACAATGCAATATGTTATCCTTGGGCACAAGGCACGGTTCAATACTATTCCAAGGTAAAAGCATGACAATATAAAGAAAATAAAATTGTATATATAGGGTAGCTTTAATAAATCTATTCCCCAAAATTCCGCCTCTTGAAAATTCCGAAGTACATAATTATGTCTAGGTTGGATATGTATGTCTCTGGTGCATTCCAGTAGGTGGCGGTAATGCGCATGTACGTTGGCTGCCAACCACCCATAAGACCACAGTTGAAGAAGAAGAGTAGTATTGCAGTCTCCTATCCGGAGGGGGGCAGCAATGCGCTGACGTCGCCTATCCTGCCGGAAAGAAAGAAGAAGAAGAACAAGACGAAGAAGAAGAAGACTGTTTTCAGAATGGCGGCGAACCGGAGGCTGCAGAAGGTAAATTTCCTGATCATTGAAATAACGACATTTACCCGGTGTTAAAGAAGGTGTGTCGTATATCTATAACGACATATCGACTCAGTCAAACTTTTGTTGACACGAGTGGGCGGTTTTCAGTTATCCAATGAAGTAAAATGTTATTTAAAGTCCGTCGGGCGGTTGGCCGAGTGGTTCGTGTTAGCCAACTGGTTACCGACAACAGCCTGGACACGGACTCAGACGTCATTCGGCAGTCGTAGCAAACTATTAGAAATAAACCGGACAGCCCATTTTTCTTTGAAGGCAGTAACGTTAGTTCTCAAACAGGTCCCGTCGTGAACCAAGCTAGCGTAAAGGTCGCCAGCTGATTTCATTTTTGATTTAAATCACCTTAAGGACAAGGAAGAGAGACGAGGAAGTAATCAGTGAAATCAGCTGCTGTAGTATTTCGTTGCAGTGGAAACCTGCAAACTCAGAACATCACTGATAACATTAGGAGCTGTAGATGTGGCACGACTGACTTCAAAATACACCAAAGACAGATTTAACTTTGTTTGGAGGCTTTTTTTTTGTAAACTGCATCAACAGCTGTGGTGCCTTTCTACCAAAATGTAATATTCTGACAGACTTCAATTCAGATCTTCAGCTATCTTCAGCCAAAACCCAGAGCTCTAAAGTGTTAGATATGTATCAGATCCTAACTTCTTGACAAGGTTGTTTGGATTCATTGGATCATAATACTATTTTTCAGCAGAATCGCACAAAGCACTTTACAGTATGGCTGCCCAGTCTGGTTTAGTGGATTATTCATTATTCATTCATTCATTCATTCATTCAAAAACACACACTCTGACATTATTTTATTTTATGGACTTGTACACAAGCTTTGCTAAATTGTGAGTGTATTTAGCGTAAGATAATGAGTGTGAATGTGTATGATCATAGCCTAATTATCTTTTAAATAGGGCCTTTAAGTTGTGCTTGCACTCTTAACCAGCCTATAGCCTATATTTTGTATTTTGATTGTTTCTGTCTGTACCTTTGTATAATGTTTGGAGCTATCTAGGTTGTTGGATTGTCTTGTGTGGATGATTGCTTGTCAGTTTGTCAGATGCGAGAGTCTACTGAAGTAAGGACACAATAATAAACACAAGAAATGCCATGATAAATGTGTGGGGACAGCGACAAATTCCATTAGTAAGAGTTTTCAGAAAAAAGTTGCTGCTCCCTAAGTGTTAATGGCTGGTCCTAAATTTGTTTTTATGCTTGTAACTTTTTTTTATTTAAGTTCTACTCAAAAAAAAAAACATTTTTAGAGCACTGCCCATGCCGAGTACAGGATAGGCTGAATCATTTTCTTCACATTAGCAGTGGATGGACAGTAGTGGCATGTTTTACATAACAGTCAAGTAGCACATTAACAAATAACTTCCTGATATCAGACCAGTGTTTCCCACAGAATTCAAATGTATTTGTGGTGGTGGTAGGTGGGTTGGCGGGGGGGGGAGAAATCTGCTTTTCTGTCCCTCTGCCCTGCTGCATCTCTCTGTGCTGTCAGTCTCACCTGTATCTTTACATCGTTACATTACAGCCTTTGACATTATTATCTACTCTGTTTTACTGCTCAGCAGCTCCTCTGGTCCAGACTGTCCTGCTCCTCCTCAGGACCAGTCCTTTTCCCTCTTTGAAATTATTTTTCAATATTAATCTGGATTGAGGGAGCAAACATTCAGAGTCAGAGTTAAAAAGTTAATATTAACGTTATCAGTCCCCTCAGTGGATACTGACTAGCAGCTAGGCTATACAGCGTGCTAATCTCGGAAACTCAGCTGTATTCCGAGTAAAGTTAACTGTTAGTTCTTCTTTTCGGGAATTCAGTCGGCCGTCTTCTTGGCATGGAAAAAAAATCTCCCTCACGCGTGTGCAGTGGGAGGCGAACAGACGGGTCCGGTGAGAGAGCGAGCGAGAGAGAGAGACAGAGACCGAGCAACAGAGAGAGAGAGGGGGAGCAACAGAGAGAGCAAGCGAGAGAGAGCGAGAGACAGAGAAAGAGAAAGAGAGAGAGAGAGAGAGAGAGAGGTCGCGTGGAGCAATTAGGGGCTGAGCGAATCAAAGCGCTACACACAGTTCTATGATTAAATAGTGGAAAAAAAGAAAATTTGTGTCGGTCAGTGCTGATATTGTGGCGGCCCGCCACAAAGTTTTCTATGTGTGGGAAACCCTGGAGGGGTAACTTAGAGCGAGGGGAGATTGTCCACTAGTTAATTGATCGCGGATGGCGTCGTTCTCTCGGACGGATAAAAATATAAAAATAAAAAATGCTAAAATGGGTCACCAAATATACTTTGGCGGCCGTGAATATACCTGGGCCGCCCAAGTAAAGTCTATGTGTGGGAAACACTGCAGAGAGTGTACAAGAAACGGTACCTCTAATGAATACAGAAGTTAGAGAGCATGATTAGCTCATGTGTTAAAAAATGCCACACATTTATGGCTATAGCCGCACACTCAAGACCCAGGACAACAGACTTGGTGCAAAAGAATCCTTTTTATTTTAAGATCAGAATGAGCTATACATTTTGCTACTAGCTCCATAGGGCTCAGGATTAGCTTTGTTATTGGAACAACTTAAAATGTGCTGCCATCAGCCCAAAACCTCAGCCAGTGTCTAGGTGAAGAAAGAAACAAATACCCAGACGCATCCTGTCAGGATGCAATGCTAATCTTGCCCGAAGGTGATACACATGGCGGCATAACAAAGTGTTGACGTTCCTGGCAGCACAGTTGAGAGTGAAAGAACCGAAACCATGAGGAGAGAGTCCTACGCATCACATTGCTGTGGGTCTGAGTCAATGAAAAATCTGTGATGGGAAGCTCCCACCTGATAACCCCAGTGACATACCTGCTGTCACGTGTCCCCACATCCTTATTTCCTCTGACACGTTTTCCAAGTCAGGTAAATGTCAGTAGACGGGAAGTAGAACAGTGCTAAGGCTTATCCTGTTATTAGCAAACAGCACAGATATAACTGTTGCCTACTCTGTAATTTATGAAACCAGTACTGTAAAATGATGGCAAATGATTGGCCAGTTTAACTGTGTCCACACCTATTATTAATAAGTGTGTAGACCTGTGTAATCTTTAGACTTGTTGTTTTTACAGGTGAGACTACTCTCTTTGGAAAAATTAAAAAAAATCAAATTGATTGGTCTGACAGGCTTTATAATGAATTTGTTGTATTTACTGAGTTTAAAGTAGCTTTTGTCAGGGAAAATAAATTTGAATAATAATGATGCTCATTGAAATTGTATTGACATCAGGCTGTTCCTGTCCTGTGGCCCTGGCTATTTGATGAATGTGGGCTATTCTGTTTAAACAATGCATTTAAAGGTGCTGTGTTTTAAATACATGTCACAGTAAAATGAAATATGATATTAACCATTGTTTTTTCATCACATTTTAGGCATTTAACTGATGCCCTTATCCAGAGTGTGTGTGGGTGTGTGTGTGTGTGGGGGGGGGGCTGCCTACAGGGATCACTACAGTATCACATTACCACATAGGAACTTTTTATATCAAATTTTTTTGTTGTTGCAGGAACTGGAGGAAATCCGCAAATCTGGGATGAAATTTTTCCGCAACATTCAAGTGGATGACTCAAATATTTTGAACTGGCAAGGGCTCATTGTTCCTGTAAGTAATGAACGCTGTTAAGATGACTCATTCATAATCCTTTTGTTTGAATTTTTATCTAAATGCAATATGTTAAATCAGATTATGCCACTGCACATTCCACCCTGTTTCTTTTCTACAAGGACAATCCTCCATATGACAAAGGCGCGTTTCGGATTGAGATCATATTCCCTCCCGAGTATCCCTTCAAGCCGCCCAAGATCGCTTTCAAGACAAAAATCTACCACCCCAACATTGACGAGAAGGGCCAGGTGTGCCTGCCTGTGATCAGCGCGGAGAACTGGAAACCTGCCACGAAAACTAACCAAGGTACGAGCGAGGCCGAGTGCAGGGACGCAGTGGAGGATAAACCCACCTAGAATCAGTTTACACTCCTTTTTAGGCTGACACAAGTCTATATCTAAACTTATAGTATAGGCCCGCATCATTAAAGTGCCATCAAACTTGTGTAAGTTGTATGAGGATTAGGTCTTTTAAGGGAAAAGCATAAATCAATACTTTTATGAAAATATAATTTTTCTTTTTTTTATTTATGCACTACATCACTGGCTGTCTGGCACTGCTTGTAGGCTTATGTATGAATGTCAGCATTTCATTTCTTGTTGTGGATCTTCCTGTGCTGTGATGCCTCTGCAGTGAATTTATGTGATATGATGCACATCAAAGTTTCAAGAAAGCTCATGAAACTCGCCTTTCTTGATAACAAAGTGCAAGAAATCTTGTTTTTCCCACTACTGACCACTCTTAAGTTGCCTTAAAGCTGTAGACGGTAATGACTCGCACGGGCTCGTTTGACACAGCCGTGATCGTGAACGTAACTTAAAAGAAGATAAATAAACCGCCTATCTTTTTTGCTGCCTCCCCCCTCTAGTGATTCAGTCTCTCATCGCTCTGGTGAACAGTCCTCAGCCCGAGCATCCGCTGAGGGCCGACCTCGCCGAGGAATACTCCAAGGACCGTAAAAAATTCCTGAAGAACGCGGAGGAGTTTACAAAGAAACACGGCGAGAAGCGACCCGTGGAGTGAGAGCACAACACTGAGACTTGTCGCTTCTGGCCTCCCCTCTGTCTCCTGTAAGGCCCGTCCCTGACTCTCTCTCTCTCTCTCTGCTCTTACTCCAAACCACCGGAGACGCCCCGCTCATGCATACGTGATTCGTTCTAGCACTGCACAGTCCCACCCGCTCCGCAACAGAGCGGTGTGTTTCTGTTTCACTTTGCCATAAAAGCGGGACTTTTTGGTGAATAGGCAGGCTCTTGCCTCTAGGTGTCAGCTTTTTGGTTGTTACTATCTTTCTACTGATTTCTTTATTAGAAAATTTGAGAAAACGGTCAGGGGTGGCTTCTTGTAAATGAAACAGAAATAAGTAAAAAAAAATACTCTTCTGCTTAGTTGAGTGCTGAATGTTTTCACAAAGGAATCATTTGCTTATGCAGGTCTGTTTACAGATTTCCAGACGTTTTTGAAAGTTATTGAAATGCACAGTATATAATACTATTGTTTATATCTATTGTCCCACTCCTTTATATTCCATTGTTTTCTTTTTCCTTTAAGTTGCACTTTACTCTGTGGAAGTAGCCTTTCCAGTCCTGACATCTAAAGTTTGTTACCAACGCAAAGTTTCAGATGTAAAAGAAACTGCAAACAAAGAAATTTCTGAAAATGCAACATTCATGTGTCCTTTTTAAATGGTTTTTGTATTCTGAGATGTTGGAAATAAGGTCTTTATGATTAAAATCTATCCACCTCTCTTAGCTTCCCAGGAAAGCCGTTGGCCGCATACTAAAATTCATACCTTCAATGATCATGGTCATTATTTGTTATGCCGTTTGAGTCACATAGGTTTGAATGGTGAACTTGCAGCCTAAATCTGTCTTCTTTCTCTAGTTTCAGTGAGTTATTCTTTGACAAAGATATCTTCTTTAATGCACTGTTATGGGTAGGTATTGGTTATCTGCTGGAGACAACTCATTGCCCAAGGTGAACTGCAGAAACAAATTCCCAACCCTTTTCATTATTAAGATGTTTGACACAAAACTCTGTTATGTGAGCAGGTTTTCATTCACAGGACCATCAATCAGAGTAGACCTGAGCCAAGGATTGTTTTGTTCTTTTTATAAAACTCTGTTCTCCTAGATATCTTTATAAATAAATAATAAATATCAATTGGTCAATAGAGTTTATCTTGTGTGGACAGGTGTAATATTAGATAAGACATTTTTCTCACTCTTTTTCTCACTTTTTTTATTATTTAGTTGAAATAACCTCTGAAACGGTTGTAGTTGCCACTTTTTAAAGTGTTTATATTTTTGAGTTTATTCTTTTGACCAAGGGAAATGGCACTTTGATGTTTTGCTGTGTTTATAGAGACAGCTGCAGCATTTCATCTGCAGTAATCCTTGCAGTTCTTGCAAAAGCTATGAACTTTATGCCAAATGATCGTCATGTTTTGTCCTATTTATACTTTGAAAAAACCATGAGATGATGAGCCCCAAGATATCAGACATAATAGTTCATCAGGCTATGCATATCTGTGGTAAATTATGCCACTGCATTCATTACAGAGAGCTGCACAATATTTTAACCATAGCAATTTCTATTATTTTATCCCTACTCTTGAATTGCATATAGTTACTCTCTTAACCCAATAAATGGTGTGTGTAAGTTATATCACAAAGCTGTTCAGTCCTATTTTGCAGAACTCAAAAGGCAAATGGCAACCGTGGCTGTAAATGATTATATGGAGGGGAGTCTGTTGTTTCTCTTCCTCTTCCTCTGCATGGACCCGGTCTGATTTATTGATTTTACTCATCACAATACTGACATAAATGTTTAAATGTATCGTCCATTTAATGTAGTTTTAAGAGGGAGTGAGGCTTCTTCCCTAGACAGACTTCCTTCAAGTGCCATTAGTAGACTCAGGAAGTTTCAGGACAATGCACTTCTTTGTTGGTGGAAAATAAATCACTTTGGAGAGAATTAATTTAGGTGACATGTTTTGAGATGTGTGAACTGAGAAACACTGAAGTTGTAGTCTGTAGCATTTATTTGGAGTCACTTTCTGAGGAGTGCAGCTTTATATAATTATTCCCACATATCACATAACTTTAACTAGCAATCTGACTGGCATATAAACACCTGCCTGCAGTTTCATCCTTGCTCTGCTAGTGGGCAGTGTGACCCACCGCTATACTAAATAAACTGTGACTCAGGGACAGAGATGGATTAAGAAGCTCCAGCACAAGTCACAGAGCTTTTAACACCTGGGCAAATGGTTTCTGTGGACTCATTCATCTGGCATTTGTTTCTGTCAATAATTCAATAACAATGATACCTCTATTTTAAATGATTATGGTCTTAAGAATACAGATATTAAGACTGGCTCTTATTTGGCAAGGGCGAGAATAGTGACCAAATAAACTTTCTAAATGAGATTTTGGCAAGAGCCAGTCAATAATACAACATTTCACTGCACTAGTGACTGGACGTTACCTTATGAAGTATTCTGTGATAGCTTTAAAAACCTTGTTCCCTTTGGTCTATTCAGTGCTAGGCTCAGTATATGAACCGCCACCACCATTGTCAAATAAAAAATCATCATCACATGCTGGTCAACTGAACAAAGGCCAACAGGCTGTAAACATTTAGCTGGACACATGAGATTGTGAAACAACACAGATATTGATTGAATATATGACAGATATCCAGAGGTCTGTGATAGGCTTACAGAAAAATAATCTCAACCAAGTCTGTTAATTACAGACAGTGTGAGCAAAGTGGCTTTTGTGAAAATAACAGATTCATGTGAAATTAAAGAGAAAGAAAATACAGACACAAAAAGCATCAAAACGGAAATCAAAATGTTTAATAATGTTGGTTTTATTGAAGTTAGGGATACAGTTAAGACCTTAGCTTGAGGTAGAATTTGCCCCTAACCACAGATCATGACTTAGACTACGCTAAAGATTTGCACTTTTTGTTGGAAGGATAAAGAAACATCCGCCTCAGCACCAACGGATAGACATTTTTCTGCTCGTGTACCCCAAACAGACCCAGTTTGGGACGGGTGGAGCGACTGGAGCAGGGAGGAGAGAGCTGCCCTCTCTCTAATGTTGGCATGAGGAGTGCAGCTCTCACTTCTTGAACTGAAGAACGGGGGCCGGCACTTTGATGTCCTGGCCCTTCTCCAGCTTCTTCTCACACTCAATCAGGTAGTTGACTCCATCAACCACCATCTGAACCAGCTCCACCTACACACACACACACACACACCAAAGTCACACACCAAAATCATGGGCTAGAAACACCTGACCAGAAAGGTTGACGATCAAAGGGATTGTGGGTTAGAAATGGTTCCTCATTAACAGCCACCAAAGTACAAACCGCATGTTTCATTGTCCTCATGAACAAAGAAATTGTCAACATTTACAAAACAAGGAAAAATTCTTACAGGCAATGAATGAATGATTGATCCATACCTCAGATTTGCCCAGACGGTCATTGTTGGAAATGTCAAAAGTGTCTCCGGTAGCAGCTGTGTCAACTCCTCCTGTGCCTCTTTTTTGCAGCCGTAGGTTTTCAAGGATTTGGGGGAAACGCGAGTCCTAGAGCGAATTCAGGGATTTATACAACAGAAAATGTAGCTTATGTTATTATAGTTACACATTTCGTGGGGAATTCCTTTAAAAGGCCAGAGGAATGAGTTGGAAGTTGATTTGTACGAGTTGTAACTATTGAATGGTTTTGGTTTGGTGAGTGGATGTGTCTGTGTCCGTGTCCATCTGTGCGTGAGTGTCACCTTGCTGAGTTTGGGCAGGCGCACATGCACCCCCGCCCTGAGCCCAGTGCCCAGGTTCGAGGGGCAGGTGAGGATGTAGCCCAGGCGCTCGTTCCACATGAATTCCCAGCCTCTCTCCTGGATCAGTTTCTCCACCTGGAGTACGAGACGTCACATGACAAGATTCATTATCTCAGATGTGTGCTAGGGCTCGACAGATATGAGGTTTTGACGACCAATATTTTGGATTGAAAGTACCAATAGATAACATTTTATGCGGATATTCAGTATGTTTAAATTTGACTATTTTCATGTAAAAGAAAACAATATCAAGAAAATGTTAAGTATTCATTGTTGGCCCCAGAATTTTGATCTTGTCAGAGTGGAAAAGCCTCTGAAACAGCATTTAGACACTAAAACTCTCCATTGATTGACTGATGAAATTCTTTTAGTGTTAGCAGCTCTTTAAGGCCGAGTGACCTACCTCACCTGTTTAGTGGTGGGGGAACTCTGGGATACATTACAACCTTTAAATGAAGTATTCACTTCATTTAAAAAAACATAAGTGGAATTTAAGTTAATGAATAAAATGTCACTGCAGGTTTTCCAGATGTGCACATCTAAACAAATATTTATACAGCTCCTGTTTCTTAAGTACAAAATATATCCTGCTTTTGTGTCTACAATGCCATTTTCTCCTCTGTACCTGTTTGAGTCCTCTGCAGAATCTCTCAAACACTCTCTTCATGTTGCCTCCCTTCTCCATAGAGATGACTCTGGTGTGGTCCTCCTCATTAACCCAGATCAGGAAGGTCTTCTCATTGTTGTGCCTGAGGAGAACCGACTATATGAACTAAATATAGACTTCTCAAGGTAAAACATTGCTCTCATCACTCACTGTGGGGGACAATAAAGGACCAGGACACACCCATATACAAGACAAATTTCTATTCATGCTGTCTGTGCAATTAATGTGGACAACATTATGGGGATGGGTGCATACACTTTTTAAAAGATAACATTGACCAACAGAAAAACAGGGAAAACATTTCTTGTTGGTTTACCCACTGGAAAGCATTTTTTTCACCTACATGCATCAAAAGTCACAAAACAACATGCAATAAGTGACTGGCTCTAATAAGCATTTTCAGAATCTAATATAGGATTAACCATGTTGAATATTCCCCTGCATTTCATCACAAGCATCACAGAAAAGCATTAGGATGTGGCAGTTAGAGACACCAGAGTGTTAACGGTCACACAGACGACGTGCAGGCAGAGCCGGACAGAACAGACCGTACCAGATGCCCCTGGCGTCTGGCCAGTCTCTGGCCATAAAGGCACATGTCAACAATGGAGAGACAGGCTTGTCAAACAAGAAGTGGTCCTATTGGTGGGTGGGTTAAAGGGAGGTGAAGAAAGGTTGAGGAAGAAAACAGAAGGAGGAAGATGAAATGTCAAAAGGGAAGAAGAAGGATGAGTTATCTATAAGTCAATCATTTGGTAAAGACACTATTCTATTGGTGGAGAAGATTCAAGGATAAGAAGAATAGGGCAAGGGTCAGAAAGGACTTTACAGTGATAGTTTATAGAATAGGGAAATTATATGCTGTGGTGGGGTAGGGTAAAGGTCACATATTTTGTTCTCTCAAAGAAGAAAAACACGGTTTGGGATGCGGGGTGGGATTTCATCTAACTGCATCGGCCTTACCAGATCCCCCTGGCATCGGGCCAGTCACGGGCCATGAAGGCCGCAGTGAGTAAAGGAGACACAGGCTTGTCAAACAGGAAGTGCTCCTTAGGTGGGGCAGCATGAATGAATGGGTCAGAGGGGAAAGGTCAGTGAGAGTGAAACTACACTGCATGTGACTGATGAGACAATACAGACACACAGAACTCTGATGGTCCAGTGTCAAACAGTTTGCCTATTTCAAAATATGGCCTAACTTTCATAGTGATTTACTGATTACCACTTTGAGCCCCTTTATTGATTTATTTATTAAGATATTTATTCACTATGAAATTTACTGTCTGTGCCAATTTAATGTTAGAAGTACTGACAGTATGTGACAGCTGTAAATGAGTTACATGTACTTTGAGGTTGTACATTTGTAACATTTACAAATATGCATATATTTTGAGATACTCCAAAAAACACTCTTTAACTCATTTTTACATAATGATACATGTAAATAAACCCAACATTTACAAGGTCAACTAAATTGCTGATTGTATCTTCAAGGTTTTCCGAAATTATTGATGGGGAAATGAATGCTGCGAATCACAAAATCCTTGAATTGTTCTAATTGCCAATATAGATATGGATTCTCATTGGTCTTTCACTTGTATGTTCACAAATTTTCTGCATTTTAGAAGGAGTAATTGAAAGCGTAGTTTTCATAAATTTGATTAAACTTGCATGGAAAACCTACTCTACCAATAATGTAGGACAGTTCAGTTTAGATTTTTGAACATTAACAAATTTCTCCTAAAGCTAAAAATCAAGACATAAACCCTGGAGCTGACTGATAATGGGGGATGAACTTTGTGGACACAGAGACAGTACCCAGGATGGTTTCTGTTAATGCTGTTAGTACTCCAGTGAAATAAAGCTCATGGGATGTCACAGCTCAAAGAAATATTTAATAATTCCACCAAACTCTGTCTCCAGGGCAATGGATCAGGTCCTCGTTATGTCTCATGATTACAAAAACAAACAACACAAAAAGTGGGTTTGGGTGTCTAAATTCTAGCTTTGAGAGGAAGCTATTCATTTTCACAAATAATAATTGATCTACCAAAGATCATTGGAACATGACAAGCAAATTCTTTTCAAGGTCTATGTGTAAGGCTGAACTGAAACTTAAATGTGACAGAAATAAATGGTGAGAATGCCTCGTCAGTAACTCACGTCAATGAGCTGCTGCTGCTCCTGCTCGGTCATCTCTCCCAGGCTGTAGTAGCGTCCGGCCAGGTCTCCCTTCAGGCCGGCCAGGGCCGTCACCGCCACCCGCTCCACCTCCCGACGCTCGGCCCGCGAGCAGGCCGGGGGCAGACTCAGCCCCCGGATACTGCGGCCGGTCCGGACACGGGACGACAAAACGTAATTCTCATCAAACACGCCATGTGTGATCTAGAGGTTGAGGAGGGAGAAGATGGGCGAGAAGGAAAGAGAATATAGTCTTAGATGCAGGAATGGGTAAATGTGTATGGATGGACGTGCTTGTCTGTCTAGTCCATGTCCATGTTTCAGTGTAACACACATGATTTCTCTGCCATCCCCGTGTTTCATTAAGTATTCATTTGTGAGTTGTTAATGCAACATGCCACATTCCTTGCAGTGTCATTCTGTGTGAATTAATGTTTGTAACAAAGTCCAATGTCTCTCTATATACTGTATGTCTGTTTTGCAGTGATGGATGGATGGATGAATGGATGGATGAATGGATGGGTGGAGGACAGATGGATGGGTGGGTGGATGGATGGATGGATGGATGGATGGGGGACAGATGGATGGATGGATGGAGGACAGATGGATGGGTGGGTGGATGGATGGATGGATGAATGGATGGATGGATGAATGGAGGACAGATGGATGGATGAATGGATGGGTGGAGGACAGATGGATGGGTGGGTGGGTGGGTGGATGGATGGATGGATGGATGGATGAATGGATGGATTGATGGATGGATGAATGGATGGATGGATGGGGGACAGATGGATGGATGAATGGATGGATGGAGGACAGATGGATGGATGAATGGATGGATTGATGGATGGATGAATGGATGGATGGATGGATGAATGGATGGATGGAGGACAGATGGATGGATGGATGGACAGATGGATGGATGGATGGATGGAGGACAGATGGATGGACGGATGGATGGACAGATGGATGGATGGATGGATGGATGGAGGACAGATGGATGGATGGATGGATGGATGGAGGACAGATGGATGAATGGATGGACAGATGGATGGATGGATGGATGGATAGAGGACAGATGGATGGACGGATGGATGGACAGATGGATGGATGGATGGACAGATGGATGGATGGATGGATGGATGGATGGAGGACAGATGGATGAATGGATGGATGGACAGATGGATGGATGGGGTGTTGTGGTGTAAACGAGGCACCTTGGAGGCGTCCAGGTCAGTGGGGTGTTTCATGACTCTGGGGTCGTAGCCGTTGTGCCTGTCTTTGATGATTGGGTCAAGGAGGTCAGCGAATACCTGGAGGGAGCAGCACAGAGGGGGAATCAAACATTTCATTTAACTTTATGTCCACTGTGAAAACACAAACATCGCAATATCATCATATAACATCATTATGGACATGACTGGATGTTTAAACATGAATGGATTACAGATGGATATTTTGGAAGCTATGACCTATGGGCTTGTTTACCTCGTAACTCTCCTCATCGCCGGCCACGCAGCCCACCGTCTTGATGAAGGGGTGCCCGGGGTTGTCCACCCCGGTCTGGATGCACTGGTCCAGGGTCCAGTTGTTGGGAGTTACCTTGTCCCTCAGTTTGGCATAAATGGCTGGAGTCAGAGCAGTCGCCATGCAGTTGTTGTGTTTCCTCAGGTCGGGGAAGTCAGAGCTGCAGGGAGGGAAAAGATGGCAAGATTTTTGTTATCTAAAACCGTACTTGACCGTTATTTAACAGTGTAAAATAAACTTTGTCTGTACAGTCTTATTTTCCTCAAAACAAGTTTTATTACAACTGATATGTTTCTCCACAAGTATCTATAACTTGATTTTGCTGCCATTTTTTTCAGTTTTCTGGAATCCTATTGCATGTAAACTGTTACTCCACAGCTGTTACAACCGCTTTTGTAAATATTTTGAAACTTAAACCTCTGGATGTGCTGTTGATTCATTAAGAAACATTGCTGCTATACACATTTTTGGCATCCGTTCTGGACAGACTCAAAACGGATCAAAGACTCAAAAATTTGTCAGAGAAATGTGTTGTGTGTGCGTGTGTGTGTCTGTCTGTATGTGTGTGTGTGAGAGAGAATGAGAGGGAGAAAGGCTTTATCTTTAAGAGAGATAGAGATAGAGTGTGTGTATGTGTGTGTGTGTGTGTGGGGGGGGGCTGTTGGGCACAGAAAGTGTGTGTGTGAGAGAGAGAGAGAGAGAGAGAGAGAGAGAGAGAGAGAGAGAGACTGAGTCAAAGGTAGCGCTGATGAAACCTGAGAGGGTTAGTGATATTGTCGGATGTCACCGCTCTTGCCAGTGACCTCGTATGCCCTTTCACACTCTCTGTACTTTACACACATCCTGCTGAGGCGATCGGGTTCACAATTTTCCCAGGGTAACATGAATCTCATATTCAGATAATGCTTTACAACGTGTTTATTGATGCTATACCCTTCTTGTAGGACATTTTCACTTTAAAGCACATTAACTAAGCGTTCATGAGCAGCCTGCCTCATCTTCCTGATACTGAGTTGCAGCCTTATTAGATTTAACAAGGGAAATCAATAAGGGATAATAACTGGATCCACCTCATCAGTGTACCTCCTGAAAACAGGAACCTAAAGAGTCCCTAATATTTTGTCCATTCAGTGTATTTGTGGTTCACTGACTTGTATCTGTGGAGTTTATGATATCTGAGTTTACCTGGGAGGATAGAGCTTCTTCTTTGCCTCGGCGGCCAGAGTGCCGTTCTCACTCAACAAGAAGCCGGTTGCCATCGTACCCGCACCCAAGCTGGCCAATAGCACAGCCGTGTTGCGGCCAGAAATCAGACGTGTGAAAGAGTTCGCCATCTTCACCGGTTGGGTAGTTCTCGAACTGGAGAGAAAGAGAACGGCAAAGAACGACGTAGGTTTTGTCCGTGTTGCCGAGTGTATCTTGCATCAAATATCGTTACATATCAGTACAATACACTTACACTTAGGATAGACACATAAAATATACAGTACATATTTGCATAGTAATATACTACATTTGTGCAAACACTTCCTCTGCTTTCCATTGATGAAGCACATGTAGTCGGGTCCTTCATCTATACCTCACACCCATCCACTTTGACCCCTCTCCACACCCACCCACCCACACAGGTCATGTACAGTAACAAGCTTATAGTAGGACGGGCAGTGGCAGATGCTAGTTGTCTTGACTTGGCTATTCTGAGAGAATAGCCTCTTAGCATTATCACACTGTCTCCCAGAGAATGGCAGGCTTCATGCATGAGAGAGCAGTTGCCCAAAGACACCTGCCTTGGCTTAAACTGACTCTTTCCATGCAGAAGGAGGTGGGACTTGAGAAAATGCATATGCTCAGGCTAAATCCCAGTGTATAGTTACTAGTTAAGAAAAAAAAAACATTATTTCAAGATTGAACTTCGGATTTGAAATTCAATACCTGCGGCCTAATGTCCTTCTCTGTACTGTGTGAAGGAGACAGGTCGTACTCTGTGGCTCGTCCTTGACTGTGTCTTATAGAGCATATAGAGGGTGGGTAGTCTCCGTGGGACTGTGTCCTAATATAGAGGGAAGCTGTTAGGACTTCATCACTCTCCTTAATCCTGGTCAGAGCTGAAACGGTGCCGATCAATCCCCTACACTGCATGTCCAAGTGTGTCAGTCATTTCAGGTTTGGATTTTGGTCTAGTTCAGTGTCAGCTCAGTGTGTTTAGAAAGTGATAACTGAAAAAAAAATCTATTACACTCATAAAAACTCTGAGGAGCTTTTTAACTTAATTAATCAACAGACCGGCTTTCTTTTCTTCAATCTAGGGAGGTTGGGACTGTGTCTTTAGTCGTTTCGGTCAAAGGCGATATTATTTATAGGTCACTGGAGGGACGCTGTGCTGCCAGGATCCGGTGCCAAACTTTCTCTGGCTTACAACCCAGTGACATTCTGAACCGGTCACAAGACTAGAGCCTCTCTCGGGCCAAGCCAGCCGGATAGAGAGACGGAAAGAGGGAAGACAGCAAGACAGACAGAGGCAGGTAAAGAAAATGACAATAGTCCGCCGTCCCTGGCCAAATGGTACGGCTGAGCTCTGGCCTCCTGAGGCTTCCGCCGGTAAATGCCACTGTGGATTATATGGTTTTATGGTTGGGATTACACCAAGACGACCAAAGAGCTGGGATGAGCCTCCCCTCCCCTGACCAGTGACCTTTCCCACCGAGGGTGTACGTGCAAACTGACAGCAGGGCGGTGCGTATGAGCGGCTTCGTCCTTCTCAGCAGAGGGCACAGGGGCAGCGCCGAGGGTTAACACCTCAAGCCTCAAAACACTCATAATAATTACAGCACTTTTACAGTTTTTTTGCTCAGTTGACAATCATCCTCTTGTAAACATCATCACAGCATTTCAGACGAAAAAGCAAACATGTTCTGTTGGATAAAACATGCAAGCTTGTCTTATTTGACTGAAATGCTTTCTTTTCATTCAAATTCGTAAAAAAGCCATAATATTTTTCACCAACCTTTTAACTAAAAAAACAGTTTCTCCAAACTGTAGCTTAGGCCTTGCTGCTGTATTTATTCCACTACATCATGTCATTGAGCTACAGCTACCACAGTAAGGCTTCAGTCCCAACCAACTCCATTAATTAAAACTCATTACCTATGAAATAAAAGTGAATGTGAATAAAAGTAAGCAAGCCTGTTTAATGAGGAAGATGATCTAAAATTGAATTGCTTGTTTGAAATCATCACATCCTGCATCCAGCTTTCCTGTGCAAGACATTTAGATTTTTAGAGTAAATAAACTCAAATAAACTGATCAATGTGGGACAAAAAAAGGAATATGGTAATAATCAACGTGATATAGCAACTGTATGCACGTGCTCTGCATATGCATTAAATGAAAGCCACACAGAAAGAAGAGAAGGAGAAGGTACAGTACCTGTGGAAAAGTTCCTCTGCTTCTTCGGTAAAGAAGTCTTGCTAAAGAGCTTTTCACCCTCTTCTTCTCACTGGGGGCTCCACCCCCTAATGTGGGATTACAACCTGGAGGCCAATCGTAAGTTAAGAGCTGACCGCTTATAAACCAATGGAGGCCCAAGAACATGAGCGACAGTCCAGACCAGTCATGTTGACCCATGATTAACCGTGACCACTAAGGGTCCTATCCTGTATCACTGTCCAGTTTGACCTTGATATTTCCAACTGCAGGGACGCCACACACACACACACACACACACACACACACACACACACACACACACACACACACACACAACACACACATTCATATTCTCTCTCTCCCTTTCCACCCCCCATGAAAACATTTGCAACTACATTGTAATTTACATTTGGTTGCTTTTATTTACAAGCCTGGAGTGTAAATATCTGTACATTCCATGGGGAAGTGCATGGAAAAATACAATAGTACAACTGGAATTTTAACAGTATGTATATGGTAATGTATAAAAGCAGGGGTGTTATACACTATGAATGCATTTCAGCTTTAAAAGATTCCTGACATCAAGAATGTAACAAAAGAAATAATAAAACTAGATCTGCTACAGTTCTCAGCGAATGTGAACTACATGGAGGAAAGTTATCTGGAGGACAAAGAGGAAAAAAACATGCTATATTCATGCTATAAAAAAGTTAAAAGTCTATTGACATTCTTTACAAATCAATAGTGCAAAGATTTTACTATCTTACTAATAAGGTCTAACAAGTTTTTAAATATAAATGATTAAATGACCACATTGACAAGGAACTAATAATAACACTGAGAAATGTTTAAATAAAAGAAATTCAACTGTAGTCAATGTATAAATTGTATTTTAGCTTGTAAGAAACCTTTTAGGCCAATTCCCTTTTTAAAAGAGCAGAAAAGAAGGTTGTCATTACACAAAATCAGCAAGTTTTGTGTACAAAATTACTAATATTACAAAACTGAGACGACGAGCTGTAGCAGTTGCGCATTAGATTGTCGATAAAGATAACTAAAAAAATATAGAATTTGTAATAAGCTAATTTCCAATTTGAAATGCATGTAATCTACAAAGAGTTTTGCTGTGACATGCAAATACAATACGTAACAACTGCTGTAGTCAACATAATCTTTTAGTCTTAACAAGTAAATCAAAATCTAAACATGCTGCATGGCAGGCATGAGCATCAACAACATCAAGAAACACAGCAATCAGTAAGAAGTAAGGTAGATAAAATATTTGAATTGTACTCCAGCCATTTAGGAAACCCAGCTCATCTTCTACCCATACAAATCTATCATATAAATGAGTTATTAAAGATGTTTTTCATTATTGACAATTACTGTGTGCAAAACCCGAGAGGCAGACTGTATGATATTTACAACACGATAGCAGCAACTGGTACTTTCTACTGTATAATTGTATGGCAAAGAGTGGCGTACGGTACACTTGTTGAAATGTTTCTACTATAGTTCGTTCTCTTGACTGATATATGCATTAGATATCCACACAAAAAGGCACATTTTCACCTGAGTTTTCCAAGCACAACAATTGGCGATGCTTGATATAACGCCCCCTGCTTCATTAGGTGAGCATGAATCTCAAGTTCAGTCAACTCGTGGTTTCCCCGCAACAATGTAGTTAACTGGGAAGTGTGTGTGTGTGTGTGTGTGTGATGCACGTGCGATTAGCCGGGTGGTACGCGGGGCTCAATCTTCAGCGAGAGCTCATAGAGGGTATCTTCATCCATCACCAACGTCTTATCCATTAGGAACTGGGTCACCTGGAAGGAGGCGGGACAAGACATTTCATTTTAACAATTACATTCTAATCGCTTCACATGGCACAAAGACACTTAATGGTAAAAGCGCTGGTGTCCATTTTATGAGACGCACCTTGGGCTGGTGCTCTATCCGGTACGGGGCTTGCTGGAACTGCCGAATCTCTCGGATGATGTGGGAAATCTGAGGGAGGAGAGAAAAGAGGGAGTAGAAAACGCTTCCTTGAATAGCTCTTAGTAAGGATGATGGGGGAACGGGAGGAGGAAAAGAGCAGTTAAATGAGTAGTTCTTTCTTTACCATCCTCATCTTGGAGAAGTTAACCAGGCCCTCCTCGGTGAAATTCGGCGTTCCCTCCTCGATGAAGGCCAGGTCAGTGAGGTACATGCCCAGGTAGGGGACGCACGGCGGGTTACAGCTGCACAGACACAGTGAAAACATCAGAGGATTGATATAGAAGTTTGTGGATTTACACGACATTCACCGCTGTACTTGCTTTCAGGCGATTGTTTCTGGCGATATTTACTTTTTAAGTGTCTCTCTCAGATTCTTGAACCTCCCTTCTGATGACACTGTTTTCTGCAGCCTGTCCATGAGTGCTTTCGTCTAGGAACCAGAGAACAGACGAACACAGAGACAAAGAAAATTCATATAATATTTGTGTTGGGGAGGCTTGTTATATTAGAGCTTTTATTGAAATCGCAAAGGAATGGATTCTACGGGAATACGAGCTTCAACCTGTTTGCAGACTTTGGCCCACGTCTTCTTCAGCCTGTAGATGGCGCTACGGTTGAGCGCGGAGGTGATCTCCAGCACGCCGTTGTAGTTGTTGAGACAGCGGCAGATATCGGCCACCGCTAGCCACTTTTCTATGGAGCTGGCCCTGGAGCCCACGTCCGTGTGGGTCATTATCTGAGACGCCACCAGGTTACTCATCTGTGGTGAGAGGAGGAGAGGGAGAAATGACTTTTTCATCTTGTTAGCTGATCTTCCATGTACTGTACACCTATTTCACAATACATTAATTGTACATGTAATTGTATTAATATACAATTTTAGTTTTCTTGTATTTTTATATTGAAATCCTATTACTTTTACTTCCCGGAAAACAGCATATCTTGTGGTTACTTCATAACGTACCAGTACATGTACATAAAAATTCCAACCAATGAAACCATCAAAGATTTCTGAACAATCCCTCCTCCACCCCTCCAATCATATGAAACCTGCAACTTCACGACTTTCAAAGTGACATCAGTGGCAACACGACTGACAAAGTCTTCCTCCTCTGCTCCCTGGTCTCTGAATAGGATGACAGCGGTCCTAGAGGAGGCCAGCAGTCCTGGGCGGTTCAGACTTACGTCGTTAAAGTGCTGACTGGTCTTCATGATGTACGGAGTCCTCTCTGTCTTGTCCACCTTCATCCAGCCCTGACCGAGGAACTCCCTGGAGGACAGGACACGTTCAGCACAATACGATACAGTATTACAGTATCCACTATACTGTATGTCCTGAGTCCACATGTCAAGACCCTCCCAAAGAATGTACTCTTCCACAGCTACTACAGGAATTCTTGGATTTCTCTACTGCAGACTGTGAGAAGTTTTTAATATTTACCAACCTGTAATATCCTATTCCCCAGTTTCAATCAATAGCTCAGCTCTGCTGCGCTATAGCTTTCCACAACAGCTGCCTGTGGCTTGATGATGATTAAACTGATTAAGCTGTTGTGTCTTGTAATGTGTGCAGTTCATGTAAAGATTGTCATAATAGTTTAAACAATCTGCAGCTTACTCATCTACTCACTCATAGGGAATACTCCTGAACACAATGTGGTCCAGTAAGGTGATCTGCTCTGCTAGTTCCATGGCTGAGAGAGACTCGAAACACTCTGCCTTAGGAGTCTCCGCCTGCACACACACACACACACACACACACACACACACAAGAAAAAACACGAATGCATGCAGTATATGTTTATATTTTCATGAGTCTGGAATTTCATAGACTTCTGCACTACACAGTCACTTGAGTTCACATGTTGGGAATCCGGCTACGGCTATGGAAGTTCGTTAAGGTTTGTCACCACAATACACAGTAACTACAGCCGGTGGTTTTCATTAAGGGAAAAAACTTCTTCACTAACAGAACGACAATCTTACCACAATGAAGTGTAGCAGAGGACAGCTTTTCTGTTCCATAATCAGGAGATAAATAATTTCAAGATTTGCTTAAAAGCTCAGCACAAACACTGTTGTTTCTTATGAGTGAAATCAGTAATGAAATCCCTTCTGTTGAACACTGTAGTGATACTGACCATCTGTAATATGTCCTCTATCTTCAGCTGTGCATCATCTGGTTCTTCTTGAGAAAGGCCACTGCAGAGCAAGACAGGCATGGTTACAAAATATGTTTACAATGGCACATTGGTGTTTGTGTGTGTGTGTACGTATGTGTGTGTGTGTGTGAATATTACGCACATTTGCACACCATGTATATTGCAGTAAAATCACATACCTGCTTCTTCAGTTTTCACACTTTCACACATTTCTATTATGCATACACTAATGATATTTTATTTTCATAATGGTTCCTGTGTACATATTTATATTTTTTATTTTACAATGTACATACACACCTATATTTGTACACATATATATAGTGAATATAATTATACATACCTATAATTATACATACTTCTAATTGCCTATTTGCGTGCTTCGTTTTTCTTTTTTCCCTGCTGAATCCTATTACTGTTTGCTGCTGCAACAACCGGATAAAGTTTCATCTAGTGTATAATGTTTGTGTGCATGTGTGTACCTTAATATGTTTGCCGCGGCTTTCCTCTCTTGCGGCAGCAGGTCCGGATCTCGTAGCACCTCTTCTAAGAGACAGATCACCCCCATCTTCAGCTCACTGTTCGTGTCAAAGTCCTGGTGAATACAACATGCACACACACATTCAGTTATAACTGGAGTTTAGGATATTGAGTGTTTGCAGACTGAAGGTCCCAGAATGACTAGAGGCCCTTCTTGCTGAAGTCCATCATTTGAATATTGGAAGATTTGATGCTTAATTTCATATTGGTAATGATTTCGTGTTCTTTTGGCAGCAGCAAGAACTTCTTAAAACCTTTTTAATTATTATATAATTAACTTAAAAATATGTACATATTTTAAAGAATTTTCACATAAAATCCCACTGCCCCAAGCATTGCTCCAAGTCTTCAATATCATGCCTACAGCCACTACAGTGTATTGGTACACAGACTGCAGTGCATGTGGGAGGGATGCCCTCTAGAGGACAAAAGAACATCTTTCAATGGACCAAACAAGCGTCAGAGCTTCAGTTTCCCAAGCCCAGACATATTGTAACAACCAGGGAGGAACAGTCAAAGCTTTAGGCCAGCGCCATGATGCATTTATACCAGGTGCAGCGTTTGCACTTTTGTCTCTGCAGTACAATTACAACTTCATGTAGGCAAAAGTTAAAGTAAAGGTTAAAAAAAAAATGTGTACTGTACAAATAGACTTGACTTGCTTGAAGAGGAATACTGCTCAATTTAAGAATTCACATGTTGTTCTTATAAATCAGTATTTGCCAACATACACTCTCTCTCAAAAATGGATACCAGAAAACAAAACCTTTAATGTGATGTGAATGTACAGCTTGAAGGGCCTCCATAGAAAATAAACTGGACTATTATATCTGTTTATATACTGTTAACAGGTCCATCTGAAGTTTTATACCCAAATGTGCTTTACATTAATAATGCTATCAACTCTGAGATAGAAAATCTACGCTGGCCAACTTTTCCATGAACGTTTTTTAGTTTAGTTTAGTTCTTAGTTTATTTAACAGGAGAGTTATTTAGATTTACATCTGTGGTCCCTGGGCAGGGACACATTCAAATAATACAACTAACAAACTTATTAACAATACATCACATAAAACAACTTAATTCAAAATATACATAACATACTTTCCATGTTGGAAACAATGGTTGATTCCATACAAAGGTTAAGATCAGTGATCACATGATTAGTTTGTCTTGAGCCAATTAAGAGTATACATCATGGTAAGTAGTATCAAACTGATCTAAGTTATAGGGTGTTTTAAGGATAGGGGGGAAAAAAACATAAAATAATGCTTTTCTGACAATATTGATTGTCATATATTGTTGATATTGGTGGTTGTTTGCCTCATGATGATCACTTACTGGAGGTCAGAGTTTATCCACTTTTTTATTTACAACTACTGATGCTTTCACTGCCAGCTGAACCCCACAAGGACCAAGTACCATGTTTATGGGGGAAAATATGGGGGGGGAAATGGGGAAAATAGTGAATGTTCACTTAAAAGTCCAAGGGCACAAAAATAGCACATCTTAAAATGAAAATGACAGTCTTTAGGTCTCCCTGGTGAGGACGGTGACCTTTCAGACCGCTTCCTGGGTGGGAGAAGAGGCAGGCAGAGCAAAGAGCACCTCCGTCAGGAAAAGAGTGACAGGAGAGGGAAAAGTGCCAAGCGGGATGGCGAGAGGGGAGTAATGAAAGGGGGCGGAACCAAAGAGCGAGGACGAAAGGCTGTATTGTCCTTTCACAGGTTTACTGGGCCTACTGTACACTTTCAAGGCCAAAGAACACAAGTAAGGACTTGTACTTGTCGAAGAACTTACATATTTATCAAGGGCTTTAATTAAGATGTAAGGCAACGGGACTCTTAAGAGAAGTGGGGATATAAAAGTCGTAGACTCACCTGGGAGTGCTTGGAAACCCAGTGACGCAGCACATTGAGCACTCTGTTGGTAGCAGCTCTGCGGATGATGAATTCTTTGTCACAGGCCTTCTCAGAATTACTAAAACCTGGGGGAAACACAGAAGATGAGCCCACACAATAGCTTTAACTATTTACTGTAAATGCTTTGATGTCATTCTTGGCGTTTAAGTGCCTGTGACGACCACTGAATAGTGCCAGATTTGGCCTCCCAAGCTCTCACCCTGGGAGCTGCTGTGCCCGGCGGCAGCAGTGGCGATCGCAAAAGCTGAAGCCGGTGACATGGTGCAGCGGGAGTTTTCCCCCGATGTGACTGCAGGGACACAGAGAGACAGGGGCGTATGAGGACATGTGGAGAAACACACACGGCTGCTCTGTGTGTGTGTGTGTGTGTGTGTGTGTGTGTGTGTGTGTGTGTGTGTGTCCTTCGTACCTCCTGCCTGTCTGTAGCGTAGGTGTCTTGGTGTTGAGGGTGAGCGACAGGGAGACATGTCCCCCGGTTCGCTGGCGGCTGGCGATTCAGGAAGGAACTTGTCCAGAGATACTGACTCCAGGACAGCTGTTAGAAAAAAACACAATCAAACATGGAATTTTATTGATTATGCTGGTGTTACAGCATGGTTATAAGGCCATCTGGGTGCTTGTGTAACACAGGTAACCCCTAGTGATGCCACCAGGAAACAATAATACATAACACATGTTTAGATTTGGCTCCACGACGATCTAAAAAAACGCTGTTTGGATGGGAATCGACTGCACAACCTGGGGATGAGTATGCACCCAGCTAGTGTGTGTTTTTTTTTTCAGGCTTTTCCTGCTGAGCTCTGTTTGTCGATGTGTGTCTACTGGATAGGAAACGACAGTATTTCTGAGGATTATGGGAGGGCTCTTTATTTCATCCATTTAATAAGATGTCATTTTCCTCTTAGGAGGCACTCAGGCTGCCATGTAAGAGCTCTATTTATCTCTTCATCTCCTTTCTCTCCTCTCCACTTTGTTGTCAGAGATTTTTATTTTATTTTTTTTACCTAGTGCTCTGCTCCGCTGTTTTATAGCGTACAAGCTGTCAGCCCTGGCCAGATGGTGACGGTGGCCCCACAGGGTCAAACACAGCATCTGATCTAAGAGCAAGATTATTCTTCCGGGGGGGTAATGATGACCCATTTACGTCTCTCTCTTTCCCTGGTCCATTGGGTTGGTAGGCCACTATCAGCGCTGTGTCAGATCGAGTGAAAATGTTTGTTGTAAATGCTAATAAATAAATTATATGAAAGACAATAAAATCCTGAGCTTTGCTGTAGATGGCACTAATGCTCAAAATGATGTTCGAGGCTTTTCTATGGCAGATGTGAGACAACCATCTCATTGCTGAAACGTTACTAAACCTCAATTCCATATAGGCATAACAGTATCTGTGCCGCCACACTAAGGCATGTGCCTACACTTGCTCTGATGTGTGTGTGTGTGACCGGCAGAGTGTGAATCATATGTTTCTATGCTCCAGCTATACCCCTGCGGATGCTGCGCCTCAGCTTTCCGCAGAAGGCGTCGAGGCGAGGCAACTCTCCGCTGATGTCGTCCCCCGCAGCTGGGCTGAGCTCTGGGGAACTGGGACCGCGGCTGAGGTCCAGAGGGGCCTTGGTGGAGACGGGGGGCGGGGAGGACACCCCGGAGGCCTGGGGAAGGCTGGGAGAGCGAGTGGCGGTGGGCGGCGGGGAGGAGAAGCCGGAGGGGGGCCTCGTTGAGCCGGGGGGAGGAGAGGAGATGGAGGGGCACTGACTGGAGGTGGGGGAGTTGGCCGCGGAGGAGGAGGGGGTGGTGGAGAGGTCTAAGGCTCCCACTTTACCGCTGATGGGGGAACTGAGGGAGAGCTTCCGGGAGTGGACGGGAGAGGAGGTGCGAGAGGGAATGGAGAGAGGAGGAGGAGAGGAAAACTTCCGGCACAGTCGGGGGGATTTGCTGTTCAAGGGGTCAGCTCCCCAGGCGCCCTGGTTGGTCGCGAAGAAGAGCTCCAGAGACCTGAGAGGGAGGAGAAGAGAGGAAAGAGGAACAGAAGAGGGATGAATAAGAAACCTAATGATGAGACTAATCAAGTTTAACATTATTACACTGATATTGATACCTATCAATATCAAATCCATTGCTTAGGGAAGTTTAGTTATACAAACATTTTTGCTGCTCTGGAGGCAGAAATAATCTCAGTGGTTGAGTTAAGCACTTGAGTTTGTCACTAGATTTCGACTTTTCAGAGCTCCAATCTTTTATTCTCAAAAATAACTAGCGACAAATGGAGTGACTTTTTTGGACCATGGGGAAAAATGTAAATATGTTGACTCCTAAAGCACTTGGCGACAAATCAGTACAGCTGTTAGCATTTCTGCTACAAGCCTGTCTCCCCCCCCCCCCCCCTCGCTAAGAGCAGGGGCTGTGGCAAATAGATTGATATACAAATTAATGTATGATGTCATCTGGTGACTTATAGTAATATATAGTAATATAATTGTTATACTTTTTGAGCAGCCTAGACTTTAGACTTTGTTGAATACGTTGTTACACTTTTGCAAAAGGTACTGAGAATAGTAAGTGATCCAATTCACTTTTAGTATTTGTGTGAGTCAACCTCAAGTATAGCCTACTATAAAGTACAGATATAAACTTAATGTTAACTTAAAGTATAGGCTACCTACAAGTAGGCTGCACTTATATGAACAAAGTGGGCCAATTTAGTCCCAACAAGTAACAAAATATTATAGGCCTGCTTAACAGTAAACTAATAGTTATTACACTTCTTATACTTATGTATACTTTAAAAAAGTACAATTCAAGTTACCTTTTGTAAGGGCCAGCGAAAAAAGGTGTAAAAGAGGAGGTAGCTATTATGAAGCCAAGCACTCTTGATAACTGAAAAACGAATTTTATCTAGGTTAGCTAGTTAGCCTAGCTGACCTTCCACTAAATTCAGACTAGCCTTGCCTGAAGCCCAGCTGTCTAGGTAAGCTAGTTAGCTAGCCTGCTTGGAGGATCATAAAGCCATCATGAATGAATGAAAAAAGAGGTAGTTTCCATTTCTATTTTTTATTTAGATTTTGACTGGAGTTTCCTGCTTTGTCAGCCATGTTTGCCAGTTTGCTAACTTGCACTCCGAAACACTGTGGTTCTTTGGCTCCACCAACTGAGGTTTAACTCATTATTTCTGCCTCCAGAGCAGCTCTGCCTCTGAGAAAAGGTTTGTACAACTAAAACTCCAACCTACAAGGTGCGTATTATACAGTTGGTGAAGGGAGATTACAGTGTGTATGAGATGAGTAACCAATGCCAGGTAGAGATAGTGATGGTATTTACTTGGACTGGTCCAATGCAAGCTGTGTGATCTTCAGACTGTAGTCGGGACAGAGGGATGTGATGGACAGACGGTCAGATGAGTGGTACTGGACCCTGAGAGGGACAGTGACAGGAAGAGGAAGAGGAGCACCGGAGGAGTGGAGGGGAAGAGTAGAGAGGATGACAGATGTAGAGAGGAGGTGAATAATGAGAGGAGAGCGGGGGGAGCGAGAGAGAAAATGTAGAAATGGAAAGGCGGAGTGAACGACAGAGGCACTGTAGACAGCCATGCATGAGTCTGTTACATGAGAGAAGAGGGAGGGAGAGTGAAGATGGATGAATATGTATAATAGTAAACAAACAGAAACCGTTACAGTATTGATTACAGAAAACTTCAGGTATGTTCCTAAGTTCCTACACTACCGTTATATTTGTATTAGAAATAGCTGCATGTACCTGACAGGTATGGAGGTGAATGGCTTCTTGTAGATGTCAGCCAGCTTGTCCATGACCACGGCTGCTGTGGTGAAGATCCTGTATGTGTGGAGGAAGGTGTTGAGGAAGTCTATGGAGAGGAAGCGCAGGTCCGTCAGCCGCTCCAGCAGACGCTCCACACTGGCATATCGTATCTGCGGTACCTTGCACGAGTTGAGCGTCTTGCTGAAGCAAATGTCGACGTCATCTTTGTGCAGCCGGGCGTCGGACCTTAGAGAAGAAATAAGATAATCAATAGCCAGGTTTCTGTTGACTTATCTGACATGAGTGTCAGCAGTCTGAAAGATTGAGTTGGTATGACAAATGTTTATCAATGTTTTTCAATCAGATTGTGAAAAAGTGATAAAACTGACTAACATAATGATGCAACACATAAAAACTGATTTTTGCACTAAAAATGGAAAGTGCTGAACAGAAATGATATGATTCTGTTAGGCTCTAATCAGTTGTTGACTGTTGAATATTTAGTGAGCCCTGGCCTGCAAAAGCAAAATTAAGATAGCTCAACAATTAAACAATTTCCATCAATACGAAATATAATTCTTCTATAGTGTGTTTGTGTATAGTGTGTTGATATTTTATAGAAACTGGAATCTATACATTGAAAGATTTATAAATGTAGAGATTTGTATTTGTTGGTTTTGAGGCATCGGCGCAAAAATCAAAAGTTCAACCAACACATCTTTATGCGAGTGTCCTGCCCACACTGTAGAAGTAGACAGTACACAGTTTTGGCCAAACCAAAATTTGCAGTTGTGTGTCATCAGAGGTCAGGTTTCAGATCAGATTTTCAACATTTCCCACGCATCCGAGTGCACAGTGCCATTATGCTTGACTTACTGAGTTGCACAGGCAAATTATTTGGTGTGAGTAAGATATGTTCACCATTTAATTTATATTTACACATGCCTGTGCTGCAGCATCTGCCATAAAAAAAAGAAACTATACATCAAGACTTCGTGGGCTTAGAGGCAGAGACATAGTATGTCCGATGTTGCTGCATGCCTAGTCTAATGCATGTATGAAACATAGGTCTGACATGGATATTGCGTGTATAGTTATAGTTTCTCTTTGTTTGTCTCACAGTTTCTGTCACCATTTGTTGGAACAGTAATTTAGCGACTGAAAAAACAAAAATGTTTTCAAAAAATTCTCCAATATCCAGTTTCCTTTACACATTAACATGGTGGTTGTCCAACATTTGCTCTTGTTAAGGACAGGGCAGTGGACTGCCTGAGCGTAATAATCCACTGCATGTGAAAACAGAAAGGAAGTAATTGTTTACTGTATGTTACTATGCACAGTACAACCAATATATTCCGATGATGAGACAAATAAGATTTTGTATGTAATCTTCACTGCTACAATTTGAATCCGTCCCCACCCGTATAGGACCTTCAGACCTCCTCTTTTCTTACTTGATCATGTGCGGCACAGTAACCTTAGAGTTCTCCTCAAACACGCTGGTCATCAGGCCGTTGCAGCGGATATTATCAATACACTAGAGAACAGAAAAGTAGAGGAGACAGGGAGAGAAACATGAGAAACGTCACTTCCCTTTAATTCCATTAATTCCCCTTAATCTGGAATCGTGAAATTGCTTTGATTATACTTATTAAGCTCAATTCAAATCTGTCATTACCATCCCTCTAATCCAACACCTTTATGCAGACAGGCTTACCTGACTGATGTCACTGGTCCAGGCAGCCTTCTCCTGGCGGGACGGAGCCAGTAAGACAACAGAAAAGGGCTGACCATCAGGCGGCTCCACCACAACCTTAAACTCCAGATGGTTGAAGCCTTGGCCGGCTGCATTGTCTACAAAAATAAACACATGGGCCATGCCTGAATTAACAACATTAGTTCAAAGCTAAATCACTGGAATTGGATTGGATAAAGAATCAGAGCTGGATCAGCTTTGGTACGAAGACATTGATACTCACAGTCCTCATCACTGGCATCCAGTTCTTCAATGAGAGTGCACTCTATCAGGGACAATGCGCCTCCTTGCTGTGGGGGAAAGAGAAAGGAGGTGCTGCTTATAGGTTAGATCTAGTAGAGAGGTTAGTGTGTCTATGCTGTTTGTTCTATGTACACACTGCAAATAAATATCCATCCAACATGTCACATAGCCAATTGTTTAAGTTACTTGTTAAGATGGTTATTTTTCCCAGTGTAGCATGATAAATATGGGTGCGCAGGTGAGGCTGACCTTGAGCAGGTGCAGCTTGCCTCCAGAGGTGCGGGTGCAGATGAGGAAGTGTTTGGTGAACAGAAAGCACTGTCTTTCTCCTTCCTTCCGAAGCGACAGGGAGCCCAGGCGAACCTTACTGAGCATGCCCCGCTCACTGCTGGACGGCAGCTGGATGAGGGACCCTGGTCATGGAGAGACTCAGGAGTGAGTGAAAAGTCATAGAGAGAGAGAGAGAGAGAGTGAGAGAGAGAGAGAGAGAGAGAGAGAGAGAGAGAGAGACGTCGTAGAGGCAGCTCACCTTGTCTAACGAAGGTCTGACTGGTGTCCAGCAGGATGTCACACCCCTCTACAATCATCCTTTCGATGGCCAGATTCTTCCTGATGTTCTCCGTGTCGCTCACCTCGTCATGCATCATCCTGACAACACAAGAAATCATCATCGTCATCGTCACTACCGCCTTCGTCGTCACGTGCCACTTTCCATTCTGCAGGAACGCGCGCACACACTTACTTTGACAGCTCCTCTAGTTTGGACTTGGCAAACTCCAGACTCTTGCGCTCCACATGCTCGTGAGGTGTGTGTGCTAGCAGCTCATGGAGAGTGATGATGTACCGTGGAATCTGAAATACCAACAGAACACACAGGCATGCATGCACATGGACGGGCGCACACACACACACACACAGACAAGCATACACGTGTGGTTTGTGTGAATTAGCAGAAGTATTGAAGTGTTTGATTGGAAAGATATGAATGGGGAGTGGGTTTAAATTAAATGTGTGTCACCTGGAACATTGGGTAAGTGAGGAAAGTCTCCAACATCCGGCCCTCACAGGCAGCGTTCGACTCATACTGTTTCAGCAGCTTGTCAAAGTCTCTGTTCTGCTTACAGTTGGCCAGCACCTGCAGACTGTACTGGTGGTTACGCACAAACTCCTGGTAGATGTTCAGCATGGGCAGCAGGATGTCAAACAGGTCCGCTGGATATGAAAAACACACACACAGAAGCATGGAGATACAAAATGAAGATATCATAATGTATATATATATATATAAGTGATGCAATACTCACCCAAAACTAGAGTGGGCCAGTTGGCTATCCGAGCCTTGAGGCCTTGGTGGAAGATCTCATGCAGAAACATTATGGTTTCACTGGGGGAAGGAGAACTCATCTCACATCACTTTGCATCAGCCATGACTCTGACACTGCAATTATCAACTAAAAGTTGAAATATAAGAAGAAATTCACTGTTATATGATACAAAAAAAAACATTTTACCTGTTGAGGAATATGCTGCTAACATCGTCGTGGCTAATGGGGGGTTTCTTGGAGCTGGCAGCCATGCGGAGCGGCCTGAGGAAGCAGTTGACTAGGATGGAGAGCTGGTGGACGTACTCCGTCTCCGCTTCCACCATGTTGAAGACGATCTGGTTCCTCTTCCTCATGCTCTCGGCGTGAGGAGAGGAGATGTAGTCCTGAACGATGATCTTCCACTTCCTCCGGCAAAGCCAGCCGCGCATGAAACTCTGCACCTGCACAGCCACAACACAAAAGATTTCTGCAAACATCCATCTATCTATCTATCTATCTATCTATCTATCTATCTAGTGACATAATTTACAGTTAATCATAAAATTCTGTACAATTCAGTGATACCACCAATGTACCTTTTTGATCTTTTTAATATCTGGGTCTTCCTCGTCTTGGTTGTTCTGGTAAGGCAGCATTTTTTCCTTGGTTTTGTTCAACACTAGAATCTGGCACAACAACAGTCTCCATGTAAATATAGTATATGGACACAGAGGATGAAATATTGGTGAAAACACTGAAGGTTCAAAACAACAAATATGTCGTGGAATGACAAAGGAATAATGGTCTTCGTTTGATTGAAGTGTTACAGTGTTTACATTTAAGTGGAACATACGCTGCGTTTTGGCAGATACAGATGCATGCTTTGATGTGTATGTCTGTTTCCATCCCAGAGTGCATTTGACAGCCTGTGCCCATGCATGCAGATTTGTGTATGCACACACACACACACGCACGCACGCACGTGTGGACGCATTCATGCATACCTCAGCTTTAAGCCTCTCTATCTCGGTGTCCTGGTCCTCCAGCTGTGTGCGAAGCTGATTGGCTGCTATCTTCTCAGTTTCCATGATCTGGACCAGGTGGATGTACTTCTGCATCAGGACCTCACGCTCTATGATGATGTCAGAGTAACTATGGGCAGCGATCAAAGACAGACAAGAGACGCAGATAGTTAACCATGTACATCCAGCATGATCTGATAATTCACATTCATCATAAACTGGGCTGAGTTCATCACCAACAGCAAAAAGCTGACATCAGATCTTGCATGTGTATATAAAATATCATTATACAAGAATAAACAAAGGTGTTATGACGTGCATAGAGAGAGAGTGAGAGAGAGAGAGAGAGAGAGAGAGAGAGGTCGAGTGGCAAGATCAAGTCTGTGATGTAACCGGTGTAGCAATACAGCACCAGAGTGTGACCTAAATGTGAACCGCTGCGAGCAGAACACGTCCGTGTGCATATTGTGCACACATACAAACAAACACACACACACACACACACGCAAATACACACTCAGATGTAAAATAAATATGGAATAATGCATAGTGGTTGTGTCAAATGTGCATCACCACCAAGTCTCTGTCTTAGAGCAAACCACAGTGCAAGACAAGGTAGGGAACAGTTTATTTGATGAAATCCATGACAGTCCACAGCAAGCTAATTAACAACCAACGAAATTCATGAAAAGTATAGACGTAGGTTAAGTACTTGCATGCTGGAAAATAAGAGGGAAAAGAGATACATAAGCAAAGAAAAAAAAGATGATTAAAAACAGCAGTCAAATGTGTCTCACCTGGCCTGCTGGATGCACTCCACCCACTCGTTGCAGTCTGACTCCTCCTCTGTCCGCAGCTCCAGAGGCTTCTGTCCGTCATGGCCGAAGATGACCAGGAAGTAGTGCTGCATTAGGGAAAACAGACACGACATCACCAGGGGTACATTTCAGTCCACAGGGGTCATCTTTAACCCCACAGCCTGCCCAGGTCCAGCTGTTCCCAGCACAATAAAAGAGCTACATCTATAGGTCCATAAGCGTAGTTTAGCTGCACAGCAACGTGTGTCCAAATCCACTATATAAATACACATCAATGAATATTTTTCATTTTTCTGTATTTGTGATATTGTGCATGACCATTTAAACTTGGCTCAGATCCCCATCTTGCATCCTCACATCACAGATCTTGCCCCTCACCATTTTGGGCAGTCTAGCACAAAAATACCAAGCAGAAAACAACACAAATGCAAGCATTTGAGAAGAGTTTTCTTACCAAGACTAAATTGACTGTCATCCATTTCAAAACAATGATTAATGCAAATATATACAGTATATAAGTATGTTTTCCTCCAAAGTGCTGAATAACAGGAAACACAGACTGTCACAGACTAATCAAGCATCATTATCATAACGAAGCAATGGGAACACATACCACTTTATACAATGTTTTATTAAATAGTTAAGCATTTTAAATACACTGTTCTACATTTGATGTAAAATATCCTGTATACAATAATCTGAGATGACTGAGTAGGCTACTTACTGAGCAACCTGAATCACATGTTAAAGAGAAAGGGGGGTGAGTGTGGTTATGTTGTTGCAGTAATCAAATGCACTTTTCCTCATTTCCTCATCTCTTTGATGAACATCAGTGGCACTTCTAGTATCTGCCACAGTGAATTCCAGCATCCCAGAGTCATTCTCTTCCATAATCACTTTTGGCACTAATCAGAAACTCAACAAAGCCACCAACAGTGCTTTCAGTTTCAACAACAATCATCACATCAACACCAAAATCATCTCAATGCTCCAAGCAGCTGGGCTCACTGCTCACTTACGGGTGGAGTTCAGTGTGCAGCTGTTGAGCGAACAGAGCCACATCATGGGACATGTGGTTCATTTGGTGAGTTATCTGAATTTTTTTTTTAATTAAAACTAAAATGGTGCTTACAATATAATGTGTCCCACCATCGGTCCATCCACACTCGGACTCGGACTCGGACACTGCAGTACTCAACACTGCCCAACAAACCTGGGCCCTGCAATGCAAACTCTGACAACCGAGTTCAACATTTCAACCCTGGAAATGTTATGAATGCTGTTAGGATCAATGCTTTGTGCTGGTGATGTATCTGCTCCATCACTCATGCTTATTGTTCTACTACTCTGCTTCTTTTAGGATGTTGACATAATCCTTGCCAGTTTGCTTGTGCCAAGACCAAAGCCTCCATGACTTTGCTGCACTGTTCCTTCCTGTGGACTGCGATTGGGCGATACTGGCCTGGAGGTGCGACCACTCCTGCTGCTCCATGAATGGGTCATGTTGTCTACGAGTATCATGATGCCTCTGGGTCATAATAACCTAGATGACCAGCCACTCTGCATTGCACCGTGTCTTGCCACTCTGTCAAAACACATTAACAACTATGAGCCAATGTGACAAAGCGGGCTAGATCTAATTAAGCGACTTACATGAGCGGCTATGACAAGTCTTTGGCTGCTATGCACAAATAAGGACAGATTCTCTGGCACAATGTTGTGAAATGTTGCTTCTTTTTTTTGGTAAACACCTTCACAAACATGAAGCAAGCACAGTCGCATGTGTAAACCTGCATAGAAAAAATATTTGCACAAGTTGCTGCTACAAAAAGCGCCTTGATAATCAGCCCTCTTTTTTTTATTCAAGACATGAAACAATTTTTTGGGGTCAGAAATGACATAATATCACTGACTTCCTTTCCAGTGGAATGGTAATCTGGCACGCTAAAAATAGCAGAGAGAGGAAATTAAGATTTCTAAATTTCTGTCTGCTGATTTAGAGTAGATTTCAGCACTTCGAGAGTGTGTTGTATTTGAGCATATTGTGCTGATGCTGCACATTCATTCCTTCAGCTGTGACGTTGGGAGAAAATTATTCACATAGTAAATTTAACAATATTTCTGGTCTATTAGCTTTTTGCACACATACACATTAACAAATTCTGACAGGATCTGATAAACTGAGAAATTATCCTTGGAGTAGCCTATTAGCCTACAATCTCCTCCTTATTTTTAAACATCAACACCTTAGATCAATTTTGCCGCTCAAAAGATTTTACCATGAATAATATGTAATAAAATGTAATAGAGAAGAGGCAAGGAGGAGCATGGCCAGACAAAATTAGTGGGGTAAATGAAGTACATCCTAGAGATTAGGGAGTTGGGACATTTGGCTGTATAGACTTCTGTTAACGATGTGTTTTTGATCCTTGAAAATCATCAAGAATTATTTGATGAGTCAATTTATCAGGATAGCTTAATTAACCACAAATGTAGGGTTAGATTTTAATTGAGAAAACATCATTCAAAGGATACTGAATATCCTTACTTGTAAGATTTTAAAGGGAAAGTTCACGATTTTAGGAATCACATCCTACCGATCACTAATCAAGCTTCCTGGTAAGGCATCAGAAGGTTTTCATGCTAATGATTTTGTGCTGGGCCATAGGCGCAGCACCGTACAACGCCCCCAGTTTAACATTTTGATGTTAATCATTTTGAAGGCTTGTCCAGGGCACTGAGGGCACTGATGCCAACTTGGTGACCTTGTCACTGGATTTAGCGACTTTTCCGACCCCCTGGCAACTTTCTCAAAAGCGACTAGCGACAAATCTAGCAACATTTTCCGACCATGGGGAACAATGTGAATGTATTGAGCCACTGTAAGGCTCATCATTACTATTTGATTAGTTATTTTGGATTCTGTTTGATGATTTTATACTAGGTACCTATTTGGTTTCTAACATCTTTACAGTGGGCCTTGCCAGTGACGTACATTTCAGTTGGTCATTGCAAGCTTAGCATAAACAGAAGCTAAAGCGTTTGTGTTTCTGTTTGCAGCTGTAACGTTGGCTGCTTTGGGGTAACATACAACATACATGAATGAATTTTTTTTGTTAACTTTAAGCACTTTAAAAACTGCTATTCTTTGCATGAATCTTGTTACCAGTAAGTGAGCTATTGCCATATGCGAACGTTAGCTTAGCATAAGGCACTCTCGTTTTTTGTTTTGTGTCATTTTGATTGATTAAGTCAATATTGCCGTATGCAGTATAATGCTGTTTGTGTGACAATGAAACTTGCATCACAAGTACTGTACTGTAATGTAAAATATGCTAACAGTTGTCTCTATACAGTTTCACTATTTCCATCAATAAATCAAAATGTTGTACAAATTGCAATATAATGGCCTTTAAAATGATCAGACATGATCCACCTAAACCCGATGGATCTACCTGATATATATGGATAGACCTAATGTTTTTCTGTGCTTTGGTAGTTTGTGCCTCTTGAAGCAAACCAAAAAGTAAGATACATATTGATGTTGACAGCACCTTGCTGTATAATGTATATTTATTTATTTTTACATTGCATTATAACATTTGACAATGTATTTTCCTTTGAGGCGACCACTGGGAGAAAGTAGGCCTGTATAATAATGATGTAACGATAAGCGGGTGAGAGACACTAGCTAGCGTGTGCCGGCTACGGACCAGAGAGAGGCTTAAGGGCTTGTTTGTGTGTGTGTGTGTGTGTGTGTGTGTGTGTGTGTGCGTGTGTGTGTGTAGGGGGGAGGGCTTACATAACCATCAGGGCTTGTACAGCTCCTTGCATGGCTAATGCGGCTTCCCCGGCCGCAGGCCTGCTTTAAGCTAGAGGATAACAATAAGAGAGAGACAGACAGACAGACAGACAGAGGGGGCTTAAAGCCCTGCTTGCCCTGCGCCTGGCATCACTACTCCCAGCCACAATCATCAGCTCATCTGTCTGCCATGCACACAGATATGAGAGCTGCTACTAGCAGCCAGCTCAGCGGTTGAGCCTCAGCGTCAGTTACAATACAGGATGACAGTACATATCGTTATTTGCCCTACCTCGCTTTCACTTATGACAGAGGACAAAAACTCACCGGTTTGAATTCACTCAGGCAGCATGGATTCACTCAGTGGTAGCATCATATGTTGAGTTGTGAATTATAGAAGCCTAGACTACTGTGTATTTGAATTTCATTAGCATTACCATTAGCAATTCAGGAATGCTTAGCTCTTACGTTATTGATGCTAAAAGAGACAGCTTTAAAAGGACAATGCTAGAATTACTTCTGTCTACATCTAGTTTACATTCCCTCAACCATTTTGCAATGCATTTGTTTTTTTTTTATGTTCTTCACGTTTTTTAAAATAAACAAAATTTACGGTGTCAACCCTAGCTTGAAATTAATTGCTATCCCAGCTAACAAAGACAACCTAAACAAGAAGACAGGGATGTGACAAAGTTTGTAAGGCGACATGTTTTTGAAGGATTATTTCCTGGTGGAGACTTCCATTTCTTCCTGTGGGTGTCAGGTGATTGACAGGAAGCAGAGCGTAACGTAACGCAGCGCTGACATGAAACCACGCAACTCAGCACAATGAAATAATGATAATAACAGAAAGTTTGACAAAACCAAATCAAAGCTTCATGTTTACTGTGATGGATTCTCTCGCTCTGTGGAAGTTGTTTTTCATACTGTATAAGAATGAAGGGCAGCAAATGGCTTCTTCTGAAGGGAGGAAAATGAGCGCCGATCTCCAACTATGCTGACTGTGTGCAGAAACCAGCAGGAAGAATGTGAAGAAGAGAACTTTACCATTATTATCCTTTAAGCACAATTTTGTTGAAACTGTACAACTGTTTACAACTCGTCAAAAACTCAAACACAAACATGTGCAAAGGAGCTAGTACAGTGTTGGTGAATTCCACTTAAAAATTATGTGTAAAATTTCGTACTTCCAGTCAGAAGTCCCTGTAACTTTGGTGTAACCATTGATGACTTGTTCTCCCTTTCAACCCTTTTCCTGTCCAGATGAGGTTTGTCAGTGAAGTTGCTCTGTTCAGTTAGCTAGTGAACATTTAAGATTGATTTGTCTTATGTGAGTTCACAGGACAGTAAGTCTTGTATGTATATGTAGTTTGGAGTCTGTGTTTTGATGCAATTTTTGTTATCTGACCATTTTTCTGCATTATGTTCAAGTGGAGTAAACTGTGTTGTCTTCATAAGACAACACAAAGATAATGTTCACACCAGTTATGTAAAGGCATACACACGTGTGTGCGCGCACACACACACACACATGCACACAGGGCAATTACAGTTTAGACAGGATTTAAATATCCACATGGCTTAGGGACATTGTGACACCTAAAGCATCACTCCTGCCACACAGCTTGGCTGTAACTGCAGATAAATAAAGTCATTTATTTATCTGCATGGCTAGTTGTTCAGTGGGCTGGCCCTTTTTTGGATAGTTTTCACAGACATACAACTACATATACAGACAGACAGACAGACAGACACACACTACAGTACAAGGTAGGATACAAATATCACAGGTACAAGTAGTGTACAGTGGAGTCTCTGTGTGAGGTGCAGTTGTGTTGACTTGGTATTCAGACAGTGTCTGAGGCAAAAGGACCAGCGAGGCTGCTATTCTTAGTCAAGCACAGCAGCATCCCAGAGCGCTGCCACCCTTACCCTTACATAGTAACTGAGACATGCAAACACACAGAGCATTACACTTTCAGACTCAACGCTCACTGTTCCAGTTTGATTTTCATGAACGTTTTCATGTGAATTAACAACTCAGAAGTAAATCCCGTGGTTTAACCGCACTAATGGTAACACTATATCCTCATTTCTCATTTCTGTATCTCTGTGTGTCATGGTCACTCAGAGCAAAGCAGTCAACCATGTGTACATGTGAGCAGACGTCATCTTTCTAAGAAGCCACACAACCTTTAAAAGTGTCCTCACTACCGTCCATCACATCCCCTGCCCGCACTTGCACTCATTACTTTTCTCCTTTCTAGTTTCTGACTGCCTTAAAATCCATTCCCTTATTCATCATCATCATCATCATCATCATCATCATCATCATCATCATCATCATCATCATCATCTTCTTCTTCTTCATCACTGACCACCTTGTGTTCCTCTAAACCATGGCATTTCTATAGAAATAGAAATAGAAATAGAAATGCCTATAAATCTATTTTCACTATATTTCTCTCTCTGTTTCTACCACATCTAACTTATGTGCTACATAATCCACTTCAACTATCAACCCTCCTCACCATGGCAACACATCAATCAGGTGGCCTGCTGCATGGTTGAGTAGCTTATAGTGGGCAGCACCATTAGCATAAAGCAGGGGCGGGCAGGGGAAAAAACATTCACCCTGGATTCCAAACCTGGCCTGACCCTTTAGAATTAACTTATTAATTCAATTTTAGATTTATTATTAATTGGCCTCTCCGCTTACCCCACTTTACCCCAGAACAGAATATAACAGAGGCAGAGAATGAGGGAAATGAACAGTGAACAGGTAGAAGTTTGTGGAGTGATGGCAAAGTGGATAAAGCTTTTACCCCTTCTCATACTGAAGTGGTCTAAAGATAAGTTGAATCAAAACATCCACACAACCACTCCATCTTCAAACTGATCGTAAGATGATTACTCAAATATCCTGATGCAGTATTTATTAAATTATCTGTGCTAGTTTGAAGTACTTCAGTCTTACATAGCTGTCATATATATTACAAACCAATTGGATAGTCACAGTGAAGAGAGACAGGAATGATGGGAAAGGGAGAGGGGCATGACATGCAACAAAGGTCCCAGGTAGATGGTATCCACCTTCGCAGGACGCTCTCCATTCAGAATTCATGTTGAACTCATTTATTCCACTGATATGTAAATACCCCCAATCTGACAAACTGGTGTGGCCCATCAGTGGCCAAACAAGGATTCTTCTCTTGAGATGATTGGTGAAAGACCAAAGTCTACATCAGTTTGCTTCCAACGACATGGCAATGCATTATCATCTAGTTCCATTAGTGTCTGCATCTCTGAAGGTTGACTATGGGGTGTTTGTACCACCTACTGACCCTTCGCGCATTTAACTACTCTTTAGAAGTTTTTTAGCAAAAACCCTGAAATCCTGTGCTTTTTCAACCCCTTGGGATTACACAAGAGGCAACGCTTTGGAACATTCAATGACTCTCCTGCCTCTCCTTTAAAGCTACAGAAATGTGCATCAACAGAGCTATGTTGGGACCAAGGGCAACCTTCAGTTAAATTACCTGACCAGACCATGAGCACACAACTTTTGGGACTAACAGGACAGTATAGTTTGTAGAGTTTGAAGTGCATACAAAATGATGGCAACTTCAACTTTATGAGGATAATGGAGGATCATGATGGACAAGGAACAAGGAAATTACAATCACAGTCATGTTCATGAACAAGATTATCATGACATGAACATTCAGCAACAGGTAGAGACGGTAACTGCATAAATAATGTTGATACCAGATTAGCTGAGCTGTTAGGAGGAGAGTGAACATCAAAAGAGCTGAGTTATCAATTGTGCAGGAGTGCTTTGATGCTCTGTGATGTTTTGTCTGACTTTAATGTTCCTACATTTAAAACCCCAGCCTTAGATTCAGCACGCTGTCAAAATCCAAAGAGTGCCGTTCATTAGGCAGGGATCAAACAGTGATCTGGCTTTAGTCTGGATGTTAGATGGGCCTCATCTCAGCAGCATAGTGACAGAAACTACTCTTCTGTTGCCAAATGCTCAATATGCTCAACAAATTACAATATGACATGGAATTACATCTCCATACATAACCGACTACTTCAGAGTGTCATTGCAACAAATGTAAAATTTGCATGCTGTTACAACTATGTCATTATGCAACTTTTTCATTATAATGCACTATATGAGAACATAAGATATTGCTGCATCACCCTGTTTCTGCACCAGTGCCTCATGCCTTGGTAGGTGTTAAATGCTGCACTGCTGTACAGTCCTGTCCGCTCCATGTTTCTGATGACATCATTGGCCAGACTCACAGGACTAAGGAGTAAACAGTAGCTGCTGTGGAGTCAGGAGGCAGACGGCCTCCTGTGGCTCTAATGCCATGCTGTCAAACTGCATGGGCAGTGGCTTAACAGTGGTGTCCTCTTCCACTATCTTTGGCTGATGGTGTGTGTGTGTGTGTGTGTGTGTGTGTGTGTGTGTGTGTGTGTGAGAGAGCGTGAGAGTGAGAGAGGGATAAAGACAGACAGTTTGTTGGTGAAGAACAGATGATTGGCTGAATGTTCTGGCCTCAGTCCATCAAAGAATATCATCTGTGTGAAGTAGAAACAGCTGGTTTCTGCCTGCCTGCCTGCCTGTCTGCCTGCCTGCCTGCCTGCCTGCCTGTCTGCCTGCCTGCCTGTCTGCCTGCCTGCCTGCCTGTCTGTCTGCCTGCCTGCCTGCCTGTCTGCCTGCCTGTCTGTCTGCCTGCCTGCCTGCCTGCCTGCCTGCCTGCCTGCCTGCCTGTCTGCCTGCCTATCTGCCTGCCTGCCTGTCTGCCTGTCTGTCTGCCTGCCTGCCTGTCTGCCTGCCTGCCTGTCTGCCTGCCTATCTGCCTGCCTGTCTGCCTGTCTGTCTGCCTGTCTGCCTGTCTGTCTGCCTGTCTGTCTGCCTGTCTGCCTGCCTGTCTGCCTGCCTGTCTGCCTGTCTGCCTGTCTGTCTGCCTGTCTGCCTGCCTGTCTGCCTGTCTGCCTGTCTGCCTGTCTGTCTGTCTGCTTGTCTGTATTCATTTCAAAGAAGCTCTGTTTGGTTGGTTGATTACCAAAGCAATGCAATTAACCAAGAAAAAAAAGAGCTGCAGATAAAAGCTTGGTGGAAATTTCTGGTAATACATGGCAACGAAAACTTCCCTCAAACTCCCCTCTCAAGATATTTGCCTTTTATAGATGCCTCAAATATTACAAACACTACTTTTACTTTTACAAGTTTAGAGAAAAAAGAGGAAGCAGAGGGAGAACCTCATCTTAGGGCGATAGTGTGTGCTGTATATATGGCATGAGGATGACAGAAATATCTATAGTGTATAGAAAAGCTGGAACATATGGCTTTCCATTTCCAAAATGAAAAAAATCAATCAGGGAGACAATTTTTGGCATTTCTTTTGTCCTCAATTTGACACCAGTGGCCCACTCTCTAAAATCGCTGTCTTGCATATACAACGACCAAGAGTTGTTATTGATGAACTACTCTAATTTCTAGATTATGATTGTGGAATTCAGTTTTTCATTTTGTTTGTTATAAAGGTTTCAGAGTAGGCACTGCCCTCCTGACACGTTCCTATACCTCCTTCAAGCAAAATGACTGAATACTCTGTTATCTGTAGAGGAGCAGTGTGAGTGTTTCTCTGCAGGAGAGATGGACCCAGGTGTTGGTTGAGGGGAAATTTCAAAGGCCGTGGACAGACACTGCCTGTGCCAGTAATACAGCGAGTGCTGTCAACCGGAGTGCTGTGAACACACAGATGTACAGCAGACAGACAGGCAGGGAGGAGGGAGTTCAACCAGACTGCATTTAGAAATTAACAACAACTGCTGGCATTGTTTATTGTTTATAAGGGTTATATAGATATGACATACCTTATTTGAAATGTCATTGTACATATATAAAAATGCTAAATTATATAATTCAACAATGTGCTTCTTTAAAATTAGACTTACAGTAACCCTGTCTTTCTTTCTAAGACAGATGCGACCAGATCCCTTTAACACATCTTAACAGCATTTTAAGGTGCAGGCCAGGGTGAAATAGACTTAAGAATAATCTTGCATAGTATGGAATATGTTGTTCAGCTGTAGATGGCACTTTAGCTCAGAGAGGTTTAAATTATCACCCGTTCTCATCACTAATGGAAAAGACAGAGGGTGCACTTTAAAAGCACTATTTCTTATTTGACTTCATGGAAGCCAGTGAAGAAACTGGATGAGAAAACTCACAGAAAGTCTCGCTGTCACGCAGTACATCAAACTGTCATGCAGTACATCAATAGTACTGTAGATTCATTTGAAACTGAAAATTGTCTCAAGTCTCATGATTTAGTTTTATGTTTGATTTTTTTTTTCATGAAGCTCTTTGGTTTAAAATCCTAACCCTTCTTTCAAAGGCCACCAGGAAAACAAACAAAAAAAGTTTAAGAAAAATCAGGGGAGCATGCCAACAACCTGCCCTTGTAAGTTTGATAATAATAATAATAATAATAATAATAATCTTTTATATGGTACTTTTCAAAATGGTGTTACAATTGCTTTACAAAATAATAACTAACAAAAAACAAGTAAAATAACCAGTAAGAGAGCTTCATATGAAATAAAACAAGGTTACATGAGAAGACAATCAGTAACAGGTAAAAGAGAGAGTGAGGGGGAAGCCTGTCTGTAAAAATGTGTTTTAAGGCGTGATTTTAAAGAATGACACTGATTTTGTGCACACTAAAGTTGAGAATATACTGCGACATGTCTATTCCTTTTCTGCTATAAACCCAAGATGTTTCTGCATGTCAGCAGCAGCAGGTGGTAGAGTCTCACGCATGATGCAGTTGACAAGTCCAATACAGTTCAACAGATTACCTGCATATCGGTGAGAAGATGAGAAGATGTCACTGGCTTATTTGACACAGTCCAGCTAGTGGAAACTGAAATAAAGTGTTTCTCTACTTGTCAGCAAGGATCTGTCCACCCAACATGTGTTGTGGTTGAGAAGGAAATGTGCTTTTCCTTGGAGAACACTAGTTTATAAAATAACTTGTTTAGATGTGACCTACATTATGCCAGCTGCCCATGGGATGAAACACATCTCCATACCCTGCAGCAGCAACACAGGAATATGGGTAATTTAAAATTAACATTAGCCTTCACAGAACAAATGTTTTCGTATATGGACTGGTTCAGTTCAGGTCTACCTCATTACACAGGGGCACACTCTGAAAAGGATGTGTCATTTTCAACACATGTGTGTTACTTTTCAAGATGGCATAACACACACTGACACAAGACATGTCAAAAACATAGGATGTTTCGAATCGTGACATGTTTATGTGTTGAAATGACACATCCTCTGTCAGAGAGCACTTTTGTATGAGCGAACCTCTGCCTGCCAACACTTTAATCACATCCTACTGTGTTAAAACTAAGTTGAGAGCAAGTACCTGTCCAGTCACACATCATGTGTACACCCAGAGATGTAATGGTAGGCTAATTAAAAAGGTGGGTAAATGACCCGTGACCTCAAACAACCACCAAAATAAACAAAAATCAGTTATAGGCTATAGAAAAGCATGGCTCTAAGTGCTTTTGTCCTTAAATGACCATATCCTCATATAACTTACATAAGTTTGATACTACTTACTATGATATATGAATTTAAGTCAAAGATTTGTCAGGCTAAAAGGTGTATGACCTATGACCTCCTGTCACTGATAATTGTAAGGCAAACGCTCACCATTATAGACAATGATGTTTTCACAAAGGCATCGCTTTTTTCCTTAAAAGACCCTATCCCCATCTAACTCACATCTGTTTGGGACTACTCATGTAGCCTACTATGAATTTCTGTTATGACTCTTGGGACACAGTGGACCATGGCTGAAAACCCACAAATGTCAACCTAAAAAAAAGTGGTTAAACTCTATTTCCTAAAACAAAAAGGAGTGTAAACTGAGTCTAGGTCCCAGTAAGCGTGTCCTACCTGCTGCTTGTCCATGGGCTCCTTGCTGATGGAGGAGACTTTGGGCGCGGGTGCCCGCTCGCACGTGCATCCCTCCAGCAGGTATATACCGGAGGGCCTCGTGCTCTGCTCGTTCTCGAAATAGAAGAGCACGTTCTGGTAGAGGGCGAAGTACTTGTCGGTCCAGCGGCTGTTCTCCGTGGTCTTCTTGCTCAGGACGCCCCGCTTGGTGCCCTCTTTACGCGCAACCACCGACAGATACAGAGCGTGTCCCTCATTGTACCGTACGCTCTTCTGCATTTTATGTTCCCCCTATGTGTTGTTTTTTTTTTTATTTTGTGCCAATTTCAAATAGTAACCCGAGGCATCACATCACATCTGCCGATATCACCGTCATGGTTTTAGAGGAGAGGTACCAGAGAGAAAGTGGTTAATATCTTCGTTTGCGGGGAAAGGTAATCCAGGCTTACCATGGTACAAAAAGTTGGAGCGTCCACGCAGCGCACATCACACTCGCCAGCTCGCCAGATTGGGGTTTTATTGCAGGGTATCCTACCGAGCTGAGCCGCACAAACAACTATAGTTCACGACGTCTCCATGGTCCAAACTTTGGCAAAGAGTTAGCAGGCGCTCGAGCCGACAGCTGACGCACGAATATTTCTACACTAGCGGTAAAATTGTATAAAAAAAAAAGAGAAAGCTTATCGGCACCGGCAGCAACGTAAAACAAAAATAGATTCAGGGAACAGACGGTGAAAACAGAATCACGACCGAGATCAGCGTTAATCGGCTTTGACACCAACTTAAAGAGACAGGTCGCTCGAGCCCGCTGCGGCGCTGCTGTCTGGCCTCTGCGCGCCGAGCTCGAGCGCAACACTTTTTTTTTTCTTTTTTTTTTTTCTTTTTTAGAGGTGAACCGATGCAAGACTAAACAGGTGAACCTCAGCCGTAGTGGGTTATGGGCCAAGAGTTTAACCGCAGTGTCACAGCGGGACATAAAAAAAAAGGCAGTGGAAATGGGTTTTTGTGGCTCCATTTGGCAAACTGATATACTAAACAAAAAATATAAACTCAACATGCAACTATTTTACTTGGAGGATTTTACTTAGTTACAGTTTAGATAAAGATATTTGTGCACAAGATTTGAGAGAAATAAGCTTCTTGTGGAAAAAATATGGGATATTTTTTTTAGCTCATGAAACAGGACCAAAACCTTACATGTTGCATTCATATATTTGTTCAGTATAGGAACCATGTTAACCTCAGTTGATTTTTTTTTTTACATTAGGCTTAGCTTATAGTCCATCAAGCCACACTTGATTTAGGCTTTTCTTGTCAACATGAATGCAAATACTAATCAATATTTGTTAAACTTGGTTTTTGTAGTATAGAGAGAATTTAAAACCAAGTTTTAGGTTTTTATTTTAGTTTATAACTCATTAAGCTGCATTCACCCACTCTTTTGTGCTATTTTCCATTAAAATAAAATGTCCATTAAAATCTAAATAATTTCCATTCTTCTTTTTCTCGCATTAACTCGGATAAACCATTGTTTTTGGTTATCAAATATCCTCTGGAAAAGCATTTTAGGCAAATGATTATGTAGCATTGAATTGTCTCCCAATGAGTCTCTCTCTCTCTCCACACACACACACACACACACACACACACACACACACAGACACACACACACACACGCACACACACACACACACACACTTTAAAGGTGGACAAAAGCAGAAGTTTTTGCTTTCATGAATTGGTGATGCGGTTCAAAAGATGGTTGTTTGTCTTGAAACTCCCATCCAGCCTGAAAGCACAAACAGATGTTATAGTGCTTTAGCAGGCAGTGTGTGTGCGTGTGTACAAATGCATGCAGACAGATGTTATGAGAGTGTACGTGAATGTGCGCGTGCATACATGCATATGTGTGTGTGTATGTGTGTGTGTGTGTGTGTGTATCTCTGTGTGTGTGTGTGTGTGTGTGTGTGTGAACTAAGCTTCCAGAGTGAAAGTGTTTGCTCTTCAAGGCTGCCTACTGTACATGCAGTGGTGATCAGCTTGAGGAAGTTGTGCAGGGGTGCTAAACCTGAGTGACCCCATACACCCACACACACACACACACACACTCATGGAGACATCTGATTGGTCAGGGAGACATCTGATTGTTGTAAGGATCAGCAACACACAACACATTAACTGGTTCATGAGATAAAACAATATACTAAATACTCCTATACTACTATATGCACAAACTCACACATATCCACACTCTTACTCACTCAATCACTCACACACACACACACACACACTCCATGTAGACACGGATCAGCATCATCAAAAGACAGCACAATGTAACATGCGCAGAGACGATGCCAATCTAATCTGTTAGGCAGCTTAGTATCAGTTCACTGTGCTCAAGTCTAACCCACGCTCCGCGGTGACCTGTTGAGTAATAATGTGACAAAGAAACACACTTTCAGTTCAAGCCATAATAGAGCTTTCCCAGTGCAGCAGATCTGCCTCCACCCACACCAGCGGGCTGACTGAGAATAATCAATCCCACGCCGGTGAGGATCTGTGCCCACCTGGGAGGTAAGAACACAAAAGCGCTGCTAAGGGACCGGACACCATCCCATAACCCGCCTCAGTCCTCAAACTCTTCTGCAGAAACACAGACGCTCTAAACTTTTCCTTCAGCTTGGTCTGAGCTATGTTTACTATTCAGAAGGAAGGTTAGACCCTTTAAGAAAAAGGGCTCTGCTGTGTGTCTGGAGCATGATTTGATTTCCATATACAGTTTCCATATGTGTTGTTGTCCTGTATTGTGAGTTGTTGCTCACTGGGTATGATGTCACACCAGTTTTGGCTGTTGTAAATTTGCCATATAGTCACAGTAACATAAGGATTTTGAACAGGATTGATGTCTTTCACCATAGCACACCTAATTACATTCATCTTCAGCTGAATGAAGTTTTTATAGGGTTTAGGTGTTGTTGAAAGGATTTTTGGGTGAACAGTAAAACCAAGTCAGCTTTATTTATGTACCGCTTTAAAAAAAAAACACAAAACCAGTTTGTACCAAAGTACGTTACTAATAGGGGTGTTACAAAAAAAACAGGAAAAATACAGCAGAATTAAGACATAAGTAAGAAATAAAGCATGAAATAAGAGCAGCAGAGCAGAAAAGAACATGTCCGGCAAAGTGAAAGGCCAATGAGTAAAAATAGGTGTTAAGAGTTTAATTTTGGGGTGAACAGGCTAATATAATATGTGGATGGGCTGACCGACCAATTACCGAGGTAGATTAACCTCATCCTGTCACGTCTTATCAGTTCCACGGCATTACAGGTCGCGTCTGACCCCTCTGTCCACCGGCACAACGGCACAAATGCTGACAAATGAAAAAGTCTTATTGCGGCTTATATATCCCACAGCAACAGTGGTGGCAGGGTGGGGGGTGGGGGGTGGTGGTGGTGGTGGGGGGGCTGTACAGAGAGAAACAATCCCCTCTGAGGTTAAAGGAGAGGGCAAGGACGCGCGTGTTGCATCACAGCCGGGCGGCAGACACACGCTGAGGCCGTGGAAAATAAAAAGCACGGTGTTTTTGAGCCTGGAGGGGAACTCCACCAAGTTGGAGGATTTGCATGCTAATGAAGCAACACGTTCCACACACTTCCTCATCATCCCACAAGCAACACACTTAAGTTCTTTATATTTATACTATTTATACTGCTTGATATTCTTCTTCCACCCAGACCTTGTCAGTGAACAATGAATGGGAGACTGATGTTGAGCTACAGATTATTTGAGTTTCTATACCCAAATGAGCCTTTTACCATGGAAGTGTCATTTCTCAAGCAGAAAGGGTACTTTTTCCCCAGAAGACCCCCTTGGGTGCTCTCAGCCACCTTTACCCTGCACATTTTCCTACACCACAGCATCTGTTAAATGAAGCGGTGCTCCCCTGTACCTCCAGCGCACATACAGTCCACCATTCCACAGTATGGATGTGTATGTGACTGACTGGGCTCCACATAGTTAGTTGAAGAAGATTTCAAGAAAAAACTGGGTAACACTTTAGATTAGGGAAAACATATTAACTATTAATTAGATGCTTATTAACATGCATATTAACTATTAATAAGTGGTCTGTTAACATGCATATTAGTAGTGTATTGGTTCATTATTAGTCTTTGCAAACCACACATTAGCACCTTATGAAGCCTAGTTAAGGGAGAATAAGTATTATTGTGATACTATAAGCCCCATATTGAGCAAAGCATATAAGAGCCCAATTCATGTGCAACAGCGTCTTTACTGACTGCTATAAGCACTGATTAGGAGGCTGTTGAGGGAAAAGCCAGTTAATGGGCTATACTTGTAGAAGACAATAGTGCAGAATAAGGTGCTCATACGTGGTTTGTAATGACTAATAATGAACCAATACACTACTAATATGCATGTTAATAAGCAATTGATGTGTTCCAAGTGTTACCAAAAACTGTTCTCCATTTGAGAAATGTGCTTTCAGTATGATTTACCAGCAGTTTATATTGTTCATGTACAATCATGCCATCTGTTGAGTATGATATGCTTTGGCAAAAATCTATCAGGCTCAACCTTGAATGGCCAGGAGAGGCCATGTCTCTGTGAATCATACAGGAGCAGCCAGGCCACTACAGAGGCTGCAGAGGAGCCACAGTGAAACCACCATGTCATCTCAGTTACTACATCAACAGACTCTCTTTGTTTCAGAGTTTAATTCATTTGCCTTTGACAATTTGACGAGTCTTGTAGTTAATGGTGGTAATGACCTAATGCGACAGTGTTATTTGATGGCGAGCGGGCGGCGTGGAGTGGTCTGGGTGAGGATGTCAGGGACTTTGATAACGGTGCTCTCCTCTGTGGATACAGCCAGAGGAGGATTACGGGGGATTACCAGTACTGTATGTCTGCCACTACCAAAATAACTGCCACACATAAATCCCTAAAATTACTGATCATGATCTGCATTGTTTGTATTCTGACAACAAAATGTCACCAGTAGTACCAATTGAAAAAAAGGAAAGAGTGGACTACAGCTTTTCAGCTTATTCTTATTTCTAATTTTCTTTTGCGAATTAGTACTGCATGTGTAAGTATGGACTTGAGCAAAATATTTATGTAAATGAAAAATATATATTTTGCCTCAATATTTCAAAGCAATACAAATCTGGACGGGTATTGAATTAATAACTGTTTTAAAATGTCTAGCCATCACATTCATTTCCATAGTGACAAGTGGTAAACAATCCACAGCTTCAGGCTTTAGGTTTCTATTTCAGACATTTGGTTTATATTTGAATCAAGCGGTGAGTCTTAGCAGACTGAAATAGTGAATATTAATTCATTTTGACAGAATGTGCACGGTGGAGATAATGATACTTTCTGAGTATTTGTCAGTCAAGCTTATGTAACACACTACAGTAGATCTCTTCACAATCTGTTGCAGCATCTCTAGCAGTTATTTCTGTAAGTGCTGGTTCATAATGCGACTGGTTCTGTATCATACTATGTAACCGAATATTACATGGCCCTTACACATGATCTGATGTAACTCTCTCTTGTGTTATTTTGGGAGAGCAGTAATGCAGAAACCTAGCTGGATGTTAGAGGAGAGACGCGCCTCCTATCACAGATTTCTTGCTGAACTAGTCCTTTAACATGTCTAGCAGTTATGCCTGCAGCAATAGGTTTGGGCCTTTATTGTACTATATAACAGAAATATGACACAGACACACTGAATTTTGCTGAACATATTGTTTATCCCTGAGCAATGTTCTGTCTTCTTTAAAAATAAAAGTTATACAGTCTCTGCCAAAAGCAGCAGATGAAAAAACATCAATTCACTGACAAGGAGCAAACAACATTTTTTTGAAGATGGCACTATCAAGAAGGCAACAGGCTGCAGGTGGTTTCACCATGATCCAACTCAGAACAAGGGGCTACAAGAAGCTGTCTATGCAAAGATGTACTGAGCAGAAGTCTTCATTCCTAATGTAAACCCCCCCCTCAAAAAAAAAATATTCGAATGAAAAATACAGCTGCACAGCTCATTGACGAATTAAAATAATTTTGCTATTCATATTCATGAACAGCATGACTATCTGCACCCAGGCAGGTTTTACATTTTCAGTTTCCCTCATTATAGAGTAGTAGTAGTAGTATTTTATTCAGTCATCACACACAATACAATAAGTATAAACAGTATATACAATATACAATCTAATATACAATAAGTATAAACAGTATATACAATATACAATCTAATATACAATAAGTATAAACAGTCTAGACAGTATAAACAAAATCAACAATCTATGTATTAAGTAGTGACTGAAAAGGCACAGGCAGAAGCATAATGCTTATATATGTCTATCCTACATTCTTATCAATTTAAGCTACCCTCCAGAAATAAAAAATACTAATAAAATAAAAATCATTCACACTTGTAACCTTCAAAGGTATTTTTGCTTTTATAAAGCAAAAATAGCTTTATAAACCAGTCTTTTGAAAACCAAAAGCGAGTTACACATTCTTAAAATTATATTAGCATTGTTCTATAATTTAACCCAAACAATAGAAATACATCTCCTTTTAATCCCTTTTTTAGCTTTTTGTACGGTAAACTTCTCTGGTAAAACTCTCGGTAAAACATCTCTCAAATCATATTTGCACTCCTGCATTGAAAAAAACCTTTGTACACAGTCTGGGAGTGACTTTGTTTTAGCTCTGAACATTATTTGCATTATTTTATAATATACCAAATCATTAAATTTCATAGCATGGGATTTTATAAACAGTGGATTAGTGTGATCATAGTAACCAGCCTTATTAATAATACGTATGGCTCGTTTTTGTAGTAAGACTATTGAATTTATAGTCGTTTTAAAGGTCGCCCCCCACAATTCCACACAGTAAGATAGAAGATAGAAGATAGAAGTGAGCAGTAAATTATATACAAGGCCTTATGATTTAATATATCCCTAGATTTATACAGGATTGCTACTGACTTTGACATTTTTCCTTTAATATAGTCAATATGTTGTTTCCATGTTAATTTATGATCAATCACAACCCCTAGGAATTTTGTCTCAAAAACTCTTTCAATTTCAACATCACAGATTTTTAATTCAATATCCCCATAAATTTAGTTTTCTTAATATTGAGAGACAATTTATTAACATCAAACCAAGTTTTGATAATTTCCAGCTCCCTTTCAGTTGCACACAAAAGTTCCTTAAAATTTTTCCCAGGGCAAAATACATTTGTATCGTCTGCAAAAATGACAAATTTTAACAATTCAGTAACATTGCAAATATCATTAATATAATATTTCATTAGTAAACTCCACGTCTTTGACTTGTGGAAGTGGACCTGCTGCCTGCTGCCGCCTGACAGCAGTGAAACAGTGAAATGCATCAGCAGCTGGACTGAAGGACAGACTCACCACGTGAAGAGCTGGCGTCTCTGAAAGACTTCCTACCGCAATATCAAATGCTCTTAATCAGCAACAGTGGAAATGTTGCTCTTACTGGTGTGTGTGTGTGTGTGTGTGTGTGTGTGTAAAAATGAACATTTTACCAATGTTTATATCAGTCCACACCCATCAGAGTTAATCTAACACTTTAGAGAGTGTTGACTACCTGCTCCAGAGCCATATCAGCTCTGAGTAGACAAGCAAATCTCCAATCAACGCTTGTTAACACAAATAATTGTCACTGAAAAATCAATGGAACACTGGAAAATTTGAGCAGGACCAAAAGTAATGCCGATAATCAAGATCAAGTCCATTTGGCAAGAATGATCTACACACTAAATATTGCCCAACGTAAATGAGCATCCAGGCTGTGACTGGACATGTTGAACATCACTGTTGTTTTTTTCATCGGAAAGAACATTAGCCAAGTTTCAGAAACAAGATTCATGGGAGTCACAATTGATGAAACCCTGACCTGAAAAAAACAAAACAAAAGAAATGCCATAAAGTGCAAATTCTATGAGTTTCTTCAGCAAGATCAGTGATTTGCTTCCTCAGAGATCTCTCTTAATTACGATTAAATCTCCTCAACATTCATACTTTACAGAAGAGATTTGGTACATGAACCACTTTGAGCAGCTGGACTGAACATTCACCTCCACTCTTTCAACAGCTAAATATTACATCTGTCTTTAACATCAAATATTTATCAAACATGAATCAGAATTTCTCACCCCACCCTTCAATGTTTACTTTTAATTGAATTCACCAGTTCATACAACACTAGTCACTGCATACAACCTGCAGCTTCCTACATTACCAGTCTAGACTAAATGACACTGTCATTTCTCTATAAAATACAGAGGATCCTGACTGTGGAATAATTACTTTCACAATGCAAATTCATCTAAATCTCTCACTAGAATAAGGGTGTGTCACACTGCTTTATGTTTCCCCTCGGTAACTCCTGCCTTCTCTCTCTGAGCACACACACACACACACACACACACACACACTTCTGGCTTTTTGTTTTATCACCTCTGCACAAATCTGTACGCAAATCTATATTTTTCTCTTTTATTGTTGTATTTTATCACTGTTTTTTTTTTTTATCATTCCACTTTCTATCATTGTGCAAAATAACATAAACCAAGCTAAAACTAAAGGTGATTACACAAAATATTTTAAAATGCTGACATCTTGTGGCGAAGCCGTGAACAGTCCTGTTCATCCACATGGTTACTATGGATACAGCCAAGTGATGGAGACCCTGTGCCATAGTAGGTCATAGTCTGGACAATCAACAACTGGATTAGGTAATAGTCTGGGTCTGGACAGAGGACATCATACTTAATTATTAAAACATAGATAATAGGTAATTTGCAAAAAAACATGGAACATAATGCACACTTTCTATATCGCTTTGCTGATGCATTTTTGGATTTATTCATTCTCATTGTAAACACGTTAATTCAGAGGATCTAATGGCTGCAGTGGTTACAGCACAATTTCAACCTGCATTTAGAGATAGAACTGAGACATGTTACATCACTGGCAGGCTGTTTATTCACTGGAATATGTGAATGGACATTGTGTGTCGCTCACAGCTACATCATGACACAGTTATCTCTGTACAGGCAACAAGTAATAGGACTGATCTCAGTAAGGATGAATTATTGCTGATAAACTCTATGTTTACTCGTACTCAGTGTTTAAAGCATATGCATGCATGGTATATGCATGGAAAGTCATGAACACACACACACACACACACATAAATGAATAGCTCCTCTAGTACAATAACTACATGTGCCGTCATTCCGCCTCCCTGATGGTTGTCATGGAGATGTCATTGATAAGGTGGACAAAATAATTTTTCTTTCTCTGCATAATTGACTCCTATGCAGTAGTCTCACGTGCTTAATGGGCCCTCGTTGAATCAGATCCACATTGATCAAAAGACAAATCAGATAAGCTATGGCGTTAGCTTGTTACATGAGAGAGCTTCACCTTGCGTGTTCGTCTCTGTCACCCTTTCTGCTGTTCTCCCTCTCTCCAACTCTCTCCTTTTAAGAGCTCTGCTGCTTAGTGATGGATTAATTATTTCTTAGACCTGGCTGACGACAAGCCTGTGTGACTCTCTCTCACTCACATACTTCCTCTGAGGAGCAAATACAATCTCAAAACCTTGACTGCAGTCTGCCGTCTCCTCTGGTTTATTGTCACACACACATGCAGCACCTCAGCACTACCTGGTCAGAGAGGACGATATCTGCAGACCTGCTACAGGAGAGTAAATGTGTGCAGGAGAGGATTCATCCTGACTGAAGATTGGTAAGTAGCACAGATGTAGCAAAATGATTGCTCTCAGTCATTCTTACACAACTTTGTAAGTACATTTTGCATTATTATAACCTGTTGGTAATGACAGAATCTGGTTGATAACTCTTTGAACCAAATTGAAGGTGTTGGATATTGATGAGCTGTGTGTGGTTGCTGAAGATAATAGTGTTTTACAGTACATCATGTGATGGAGTATGTGGACAGTGATAATTCTGACTGAACTCACAGTTTGGCAGAAACATGTTGACACCCAAACAAGTGAACATCTGTCATTATTTGCTTTCTGCCTGTGTGTATGGTTAGCATGTGCTTCAGGAGTGTGTTTCAGGGCTCTGGCATGTGTACCATTAACACACACAGGTAACATATGGGCGTGTGGGCACAGACACACACACACACACACACACACACACACACTCAGTGATCTCCTGGGGGCTGAGTGTTGAGACCAGCCTCTTCAGTCGAAGTGGAGTTTCTGCCTGGATCCACAAAAGCTGCTCTGACAGCAGTCTGCTGACTGGGCAGAGGACAGAGAGTACAGTATATGAACACACATATGTGTGTGTGTGTTAATAAACAAAAATATACTGTCGGTTACTGGTGCACTACTCTGTGAAAACTGGGGCATCGCTAATGGCAACACATGTTATAAATATTGAGTGATGCGTAGCACTGCCCATCAGGTACTATTTCAGTTCACACACACAAACACACATATGAACAAACATAACACACACACATGATACTCTCAAACATGTATCATTTTATGGTCAAAGACATAGAAACTGTTTTTGGTCACATTGTGAACGCTCACTCAATTTGAACGATATTTGATTGACATGTGCAGACCATTTTCACCAAATGGACTTGATTATTGTCAATACTTATGACAACTATGACAATAATAATTTGTTCCCCCTGTGTCTAGAACACACACACGCACACATACAGTATGCATGCAGGCACACTGAAAACCCCTGGAGTGGAAATCTGTGAGGGAGCCACATACTGAGTGTAAGTTTTTTACTTACACAACTTGCATATTCCGTTCCTCTAACAATTTTAAAAGCCCACCCCGACAATGTTTTTCTCTGACCTTAAGTGAGACAAAGATGACTCTCCCTCCTCTTACGACGCCCACATGCAACACTGTGCAAGTCTCTGCTGCTCAGTGTGTCATTCAGTCTCAATACAAAATGGAGTCATTACAGCTTCATTATGGCTGGCACATCTTTGGACCACACACACACACACACACACAGAAAAAGATTCAGCCTATCTAATGATATATATATATAATATTAATTTCACATTTTTATATCTAAATCCTCAATAAAGACATGCAATTTCTCTATTTCATGGCCTGTAAATCCACAGGAAAATATTATGTTACTGTCTGAAGCACATGTCACAGCCATCTTAGCCGGTCTGATAGAGAGAAGCAAGGACAAACAGCACAATGGCTGATAGAAACTGGCTGCCTCTCCTGGGGCTGCAGAGGACAAGCACATGAAAAGGAGCTGTTTGTTGAATGGATCCTATCTGCAAGCAATAAAACCAAATATTTCACATCTCCGGTTTTTTCAAACTCCAGAACCACTGTTTTCACAGATAAATAGGGAATTAATTGATAAAAAGGAGGGGCAGATATTTAATCAGACCACAAGACATTTGAATACATATAGAAAAAAACATTTAGGTAACTTATTTCCATCACAATATTTTCAAATGCAGAGATGGTTGGTTTTGGTTTGAAATTAACAAACCCATTTTTGCACAAATGCATTTTCAACTTGCTTTAATTCTGCATAATTCTCTAAAATGATTCTTTTATTCCCCACAGAAACCTGTCCTGCTGCATCTCCAAAGCCACCGGTTCTGGCTGAGCCCTGGGCCGGAGAGGGGGAGCCATGGAGGGAGAGGGCAGTATCTCTGGGCTCGCTGTGGACTCGGGCAACCCCCTGCTGAGAGCCGTCTTCCTTCGCCGCCTGCGCCTCACGCGGCTGCTTCTGGAGGGGGGGGCTTACATCAACGAGAGCGACGGGCAAGGGCAGACGCCCCTGATGGTGGCCTGCAGGACCCAGCACACCGACGCCCAGAGCGCCAGCCGGGTCAAACTGGTCCAGTACCTGCTGGAGAGAGGGGCGGACCCCGACATCCAGGACAAGGCGGGGCGGTCGGCGCTGATGCATGCCTGCCGGGAGCAGGCCGGGTCCGAGGTGGTGTCTCTGCTCCTGGCCAGCGGGGCGGACGTCGGCCTGGAGGACCGGTCCGGGACGTCGGCGCTGGTCTACGCGGTCACGGCCGGAGACCAGAAGGTTCTGAAGCTATTGCTTGACACCTGCAAGGCCAAGGGTAAGGAGGTGATCATCATAACGATTGACAAGTTCCCCTGTGGGAAGCTGCAGGCCAAGCAATATCTCAGCATGCTTCCTCTTGGTCCCCTTGATCAGATGGATAAAATGCCCTTAGCAGCGCCTGCATCTCCCTCTGAAATCCAGCTCATCACTTCCCCCCAGTGCGTCTCCTCTTTCTCCAACCCTTCTCCCAAGCAGGTGTTCTCCTTTAAGGAGAGCCAGTGTTCTGGAGGGACTGGGGTCAGCTCTCACCCGTGTTCCCCGTCGCGGCTTCGAGGGCTAGGCCAAGGGGAGCTGGGCAGACTGCAGCAGCCCCTCCTGAGGTTGAACTCTGAGCCCTGGCTGAAGATCCCAGCTTCTCTGTTGGCCCAGCAGCCTCATGCAGCCCGCTCGTCCACAGAAGACCTTCCAGACCTCGACCTGAAGGAGGACCTCTCTCTCAGATGTCCCATACTGGACAGGGACGCTGGGAAAAACTGCTCCACTGATAGCTTAGACAAGTCTGAAAGAAGATTGGAAAAGGAAGAAGAAAGTGAGATTCAGGGAGAGGGAGAGTGCATTGAACTACTAGGGCATAAAACATCTTTACCGGGTCTCTTCTCAACCCACTCTGCCTCCCATCCTGACCTCCACTCTCAAACCCTTGGCACAAATTCAGTCACCTCCTCTTCCTCCTTTTCCGGCGGCAGAAACCTTGGCAGTCCGCTTCACAACATGGCATCGTCCAGCCTGCAAAGCATCATTCAGAGGCGCAAGCTGGGCGCCGACATCTACAGCTCCGATCCCCAGCTGGCCGCGCAGAGCCGAAATCTTCCCGAGGAGCCCCAGCAGAGGGCGAGAGACCCGGCAGAGAGCAGGAGACTGCTCATGCTACGGTCCTCCACCACGCTGGGCTCCAGGGAGTCGCTGGCGGGCCCGGGTCTGACCAGAAGCGTCCTCTCTGGGTTCGAGCGCAGGGGGTCCGGGGCCTTCTTCTTAGACCACAGCTCCCAGTCCCGGCCCAGGTCGCTGCCGCCTCTGAACCTCAACTCCCCCAACACCTCCAGCAGTTATGACCCCAGCTCCGGTGGTAGGGGTTCCTGTGGGAAAGAGGCGGGTCTGAAAGCGTTCCTTCCCTCTGCTCCCCCTGGGCCTCCCAAGGAGCTAACCAGGAGGATGCTGCTGAGGAGACACTCCATGCAGACGGAGCAGTTCAAAACAAAAGCTTGATGGGACATTTGCCAAACGCAAAGAAAGGACCATCAGAGTTCATCAGTGTGCTTTAACGTAAAAAAGTGTTGTCATGCAAATTTTCCGCGCAGTCAAATTCAGTGAGGGAGACCAAAGAGGACAACTGAAAAAATAAATCCCTGATGGATACAACAATGTACATAACTGCCTCCCTCCGCTTCAATATGCTGGGTTTTGTCACTGTAAAACTGTGAACATAGCTTCAGTGTGCTACAATTTGCTGAAGCTAGAGGGCTTTCAGGTTAGTTTTCTTTTTTCAGATTGGTGTTTGATTATTTGCCACAACGCTCTTTTTAAAAGGCATCTCCCAGTAAGATTCTGATCCGTGTATTAGTGCTGCACAAGTACAGATGTAGACAAATATAAGAAGATCCAGAAGAATGTTTAATCAATCACTTATTACAATAAAGGTGTCACAAATCATTATGAAAGTACACAACTGTTCAAAAAAGCACTGAGCATTAAAAAATGCATAATCATTTATAAGTGTCATGTCTGTTCTGTACCACGCATGAAAGAAAAACACCATAATACACGTTAACTTGCTTCCAAAAATTGCTAAAAGAACATTAAGAACATCACAGTGTTTCCCACATATTTACACGTTTATATTGAAGTAACAAAACCTGAGTATGGACTAAAAATAACAATAAAAAAAGACAGTAAAAAGGACCATCTCAAGTTGAGTCATTATAAGCAATGGGTATTAAAAATGGGATAATGTGTTCATTTGTGTTCACTCCACAAACTAGTAGCAGATCTACTAGGCCATTGTATTCAGATCATTAGGTAAAATAAATACAGATTAAAGTATCCATGGCAGTTGATATTCAAAATACAAATAGTGGCATAATACAAAATAGAAAATTTGTTTTCTGTGCTTCCAAAGTACCAAGTTGAAACAACCCTTAAAAAGCTTCACCAGCTATCAGCTCAGGAAGACTGTGATCACTCCTGTGTATAGCGTGTAGGTCATCCTTTACACAACGCTTCTTAGTCTTTGTCGCTGTCAGTAACAGCTAAACAGAGCCAGACCCGGTCTAGTCCCTCAACTCGGGACAGGCGGACGGTCCTGGAGGAGCTGCTCAGGCCCTGTCGTAATCGCTGACCATCTTCTTGATGTGGGACAGTTTGCCCTTCAGATATTTACACCTGCGCTTCTTCACCTGGTAATCTGAAGACTGTGGGGAGAATGGTAGGTCGGCAAGAAAAATAGTAAGCCATTATTAGAATTATTTATGTCTTCAAAAGCCGGTATAAAATGCTAAAGCTGGATTCTTAAGTTTTCAGATAGACCTCCATCCCTGTAGATCCATTCAGTGACCCCACGTACCTTTTTAATGTCCTTTAGCCTGTGGTACTCATCCAAGGCATCCTGTGGAAAGAATGTACAGTATTGAAAACAATTCAACAACATGTAGAACAACATGGACACAAAATACCAGTGCGTCATTTTGTGGCTTATATCGGTTACTGTATCTCTGTGATATCTGGACCGTCCGATTCTCAGTGCATGACTTTGCTGTTAGAATTTGAAGCAAGGTCACTTTAATGAAAGATGCACAATGCGATTAAAATAAATATTTAACACTAGAAATTCTAAAGCAAACGGTATGCTGAGCACATTGCTTCAAAATCTTCTAACCTAAGACCTTGCTGCCAGTTACGTGACTTATTTTTATGAAAGGAACCAATTGCTGCATTGGTAGATTTTAGTTTCAGATAGATGACGATGTCCATCAACATGATATTTGGTGGAGTTCCAAACTGAATAGGATCCAATGAGCAGCAGAAGGTAATGCATCTATCGATTTGCTTGAAATGCTGGAGGTATTGAACAACAGCTCAGGTGGGTCTGAAGAAGATGAAAAATTACAGAGATAATAAGAAAACTCAGTGAGAAATGAAATATGTTCCTTTAATATCTCACCAGGTACTGCGGGCTGCCCTCCTGCAGCTCATCCAGCTCTCTGTCCACATCTGACAGGTTCTTATTGACGACGTCCAGCTCCGCCTGCAGGTCTTTGTACTCCTGGTGGTCGCGGTCAAACTCCCGCTTGTAGTCGGCGCGGTCCTGCTCATTTACTATGGGCGGAAATTCGCTGAGGCGGGAAGAGAGCGGATAAAGAGAGAGGGAAGAGGGGAAATAGCAAGAGAGGGCATATTTAAATAACAGCAGAAACGCGTCGAAATAACGTAGAAGACCACACCCCAAGTCTGACCCAAGAGTCCATCATTTCTTTGTACCTGTCGAAGTCGTTGTCGTCCAGCTCGTCTCCAGAGGAGGCGTAGTCGGTGTCGTAGTCCTGGCCGTCGGCGCGGCGCTGCCGGCGGGGACGCCGCTTCTTGGGCCTCCCCGCTGAACTGGCCATGTCTGAGTTACTGCTATGGGGGAAGCCGTTTCGCACCGGCACGTCTTCCTCCACTGGAGGGCTGAGAGAAAGGGAGGGTTGAAGTGTTCATACAGCTGTTTGTTGTACAGCAAAACTTAATAATGGTGATAAAAATGACACAAAACAGAACAGAAAAGCTGCGACTACTGCTGCTACTTAAGCTTAGGTCTGTTTTTTATTGTTATGAGCTGATTTTACTTTGTCTTCCAGTCACTCTGGAAGGAAGCCAAGATTTATTATACATCCATGACAAGTGCGATTACATAATAGGAAAAGACTGTCTGTAAAATACAAGAAACTCTGTATGGCAATCGTATCTGGTTTGAGTCTGTATTTGATCCTCCTTTTACCTCCGTTTTTTAAACAGGTGGCAAAAAGTAGTTATCTTTAGATGTATGAGCTCACATGCAACAGTCCACTTTCCCACACTCTTTCCTATGACAAGGGAGGAAGTAGAAATACAGGCCATACCGATGTGATGATGGATCACACAGCCAGCTCATCTCAGATTAATATAGTAAAGGTGACTTCCTGTTTCCTCCTACATATTTGCCTGTTTCTTGTCACCTCAGACGTATTTGACATGGCTTCATGTTGCTGAAAAATGTGATTAATTGTTCATTTTGTCTGGCAGAGACCAAATGACCACATGAATTCAGTCACCATTTTGTTCAGATTATTGTGGAAAGTGAACCTAAGAAGGAAGCTCCATTACACTGACATACAACCAGTGTCTGTGCAGTGCGCTGGCTCACTGTCCTTGCAGAAAAAGCACCACACACCCAGGTACCTGTTTTTTTTTTGCATAGGAACAAGTTCCAGCAAGCTGTTCTACAGCAGCAGTCTGGAAAAACAACATGGCTAGATCAGAATGCTCCACAGGCAAATTACTGCTGAGCATGTCACTCTCTGTACTGCCATCTGCAGCATACTGCCACACGGTGCATATTACATCATGTGCCCCATGTGGGCTACACACATTCCCTGTTACCTGCAGTTGTTCAGGTGTCACCTGGTAAATAGTGCAGAGCCCCTGTCAGTATACTCACTCTGGGCTGTAGCTGTACGGTGGTTTGTCATAGTTTGTACTGGTGTCATCCAGGTGGCTCCTGGACCCCGCTAACTTCACAGGGTAGTCAGACATTGGAAGCTCTTCTGGAGCAGCTGACACATTGTTCACCTTTGGAGATTAAACACACACATACATATATTAGCAAAGTATATCATATGTCAATCAATAGATATTTGTCGTCATTATATAGGAATGCAGTGTGGTAATGAAATCTCTGGGTAACAAATTTCTGAGCGATACATCGTTTTATATTGTTTTTAACACAAGATAAATATGTTATATGTTACAATAAGTTATTGTAAATAATCTACAGTGTGAAGTAATAATTGTGCTTTCAGCCATAACAGGTACAATAGCGGATTGTTTACCATTTTCCCTCAACTTCCCATACGATGGGCGGCTTCCTCAAACAAAACAAACAACATTTGCTGGATCTTTACCAGCTCAGGTAAAGGTAAACAGGCACGGACTTGCAGGAAGGCCGTCCTCTTTAAGTCTCTGACAACATCAAACTACACCCGTACTGTACATTCCCAAAACACAGACGGATAGGCATGAGGTGCCGCAGGTCACTGCAATGACACTGTCTCAGCACTTTCAGACTAGTTTCCACAAGTTGCAGTGAAATGCCGCGAGTTCTCAGTGTCATGTTGCTGTCCTGGTGTTATGTGTCTGCGAGCTGGTGGGCTTCATGGCTGCGAATACAAGTCAGACCTGTTCTTCCTCTTGAGTGAGCTCAACTGCAAGGAATTGGTTGCACTGAAGCCCATGATGACTGTCAACTATTAACCAATACCAATATGATTCATCTATCACTGATTAAATAAGTCAAGTGTATGTGTAAGAAGTTACAAAAGGTTTCTAAAAATAGTTTCATGATTCATGATTCATCATGACACTGAGTTGGATTTATCGATTTCCAAAACATACCGACAGTAGTAAACCTAGTTCTTATATTGTTGGAGTTCGGCCTACTATACAGCATGAGGTTGAAACTGCCATCCATGTACACGCCACACCCAGAAACCAAGTGCACAAGAGAGAGAGAGAGCTTGTTGCTCCACACTTCCCCTCCCCCTCTAACACACAGGTGACTGTCGCCAAACAGGTTGTACCACTTCAGCTGACACACACACCAGGCCTACTGCTGCACTTCATACAAGCAAGCAGGCAGACACAGACCTGTGTTGTAAAAGTCTCTTTACCCCTTCCACACCGGACCCCGGCTGGCTGGTGAAACAGTGATTCAGCTTGTCTTTCCTATTAAGCTGTGATAGCTTCATTTGATTTTACCCCTGGAGAGAGGGGGGATGAAGGTGTTAACAGACTGGATAATCAAACTCACCCATGCCTCTACATCCTGAGGTGGGGCTGTGTCGTCGATGACCTTCACTTTCCTCCACAAAATGTTGCTCTTGCCGTAGTTCTGGATTTTCTGGCGAGTCTTCAGAGCAAACACCAGGGTGATGATCAGAGCCGCAGTGACCAGGAAGCCAAACACCACCGCGATCGCCTGAAATGAGAGATGGAGCACAGTGTCGGAAAACACACACATAGACGCTCGCGACTCACACACCCCCGTGCATGTAGCTGAAAACAGCTGCTCTCACCTCCTGTGGCTCCACAACACAGTAGTGGTAGAGGTACTGGTTGACGAACACTCCTGTAGTCTGTGGCTGCTGGTACTGGGCACACAGGCCGGCTATCTGGCTTCCGTACGCCGATCCAGCGGATTGGGCCATAGGGTTCACTGCCATCAAGTACACTATGGTCGCTATAAGCATCAGCAGCGCCAGGATGGCACACACGATCACCACAGCCAGGTAGAACCTCCTGGACTGGGACAGGCCCTGCCGAGACACGATGATGATGAAGATGGCCAGGGCGGCGATGAAGGTGATGGCCGCCATGGCGATGATGAAGCCCTTGCCCTTCCGGGGGTCGTTGTAGTTCCCTCCGAGTCCGCCATAGCCGTAGTTGTTACCGGCTCCGTATCCGGCACCGCCAAAAGAACCGTACGAAGAGCTGCCGTAGCCCCCCCCGTAGCCCCCTCCGTAGCCCCCTCCGTAGCCCCCTCCGTAGCCAGACAGGCCTCCCTGGGTGTCCCAAGCTAGCGTGGAGGCGACGCAAGCGAATATGGCCACGCACAGCACGATGACAATGATGCCCATGATTTTGATGATGCCTGGAGGAGAGGTCCAGCGGTAGAAATGCTGGAACTCGTCATCTGGGTAATAGGAATAGGCCGGCTGGGCTGGGGCATTGCTGCAGATGGAAAACACACATGTGACAGGCCATACAGTTTGGGAGTGTAAAATCCAATCTGACATATATCCATATATCCACATGTAATGTGGATATATGGATGTGGATATATGGATGTGGATATATGGTACTAATAGGGCATTTTGAAACATATGGTTAAGTGATGATCAAAGGGAAGATTTATATTTACTGAAAGAGACTCACTATCCATTGTCTGACTCGTAGGGAGGCGGGCTCCCGTTGGGCCTGGAGGACATTGCTGGATCCTCTGGGTGCCTCACTTCTCTGCTGAACTGCTGTTCTGTACACAGGATCTACAAGAAGACATAAGAGTTCCTTACATCGAAAATGACTTTTGATATCATGTTACAACAACAATAAGGTGTTATGTGATTTTAAAATAACCGTTTTCAATGCGAGACTTGGCACAACAGGTGGCTGACTATTATCAGACCAGAGTTAACAGGCTGCTGTTGACGAGATGATTTTAGCTGTATCCAACAACACACCTGTGGCTCGTACAGGTAGCAAGTTAGAGATTTAATATTAGAAACCTCCAGCATTAACGACACAAATTACAGTCGAGACACTCACCTGTCGCTAGGTGCGTCCGCTCCTCCCAGGTCCGCCTGAAATATTTCACCTGAAACTGTCTGCAGATGATAAAAACAACTCAGGCCACACCCAGTTCAGCTCCGCTCACCGTCAGCTGTGACCCGCCCCCTCCCAGGTGTCGCATTACTTCTCAGCACGGGAGGGCCTTCATGTAAATGCTCCCATTACGCCTGTTGTATCAGAAGGGCCGTTCACATGAGGAAGGAACCGATACCAGAGGGTGCAGGACTTGCGGCAGCAGCTCCGTCTGGGACACACTTCCCTCTAGCACCGCTTCCTGATGACATGGCATGCCACCAGCCAGGTGTTGCTGCATTTGCAGCATGTTTCCAGTTTTATTGGAGATATGCAGCGCTGCCCATAGACCACAAAAAGAAAACTCGTGCATCATTGGGGCATTACATAGATTGAGCAGCACGCATTTTCTCAATATTGTCAGTGTGTTTGTTTCAGAGCGCAATGGGCATGACTGGATAAATAAATTAAATCACTGAAAAAAAACAAATAATAATAATCAGTCAAACATGAATGAATGGTGAAATTGTAAAATGTCTGTTTCTACCTGAGAAGTTGCTCTTTTGTAGGCTATAATATATTAAGTTTTGTTTTTATATAATAATATAATTAAATATTAGCCTACAGTAATTTGAATTGTAGCCATTTAATTTAGAGCTATATTATATACATTTGCGGTAAGTTGGCTCCTCCACCATGCTCTCTGCTGTAGTTCATATTAGTATCGCAGTGACTGCTGGGTAATTAATTGCCTCAATGGTGACTTGTCAGTGTTTGGTAGGCTACTCTATTTATAGTGACCTTATCATACTTAATGATATACGGTACATACAGTACAGACATTTGTCTAAGATGGTATCATTTTAATAGTCCTATAATTTTGTCTGTGGTGATCAATAGTGAGTTATAGTGACTGTATCCATATGGTATTTTTTATCTCATTCTATCACTATAATATGGTGTCATTATAATTTTCCTATAGTGACTTAGTGTGTCTGTGGTACTCAATAACGATTTCATAGACCTTGTTGTAGACTACTTAACATATACATATATATATATCTTATAGTTTAAACTTATAGACTTTCTATAGGCATAGTTTTGCTGTGATTTTTGTATAGTAGCCTAGAATGTATAATAGGATTAGTATGGTTCTATATAATTTTTCTCCCCAGTTCCAGAAACAGAATAAAGGAAAAGACCACAAGCTGAAAGTGCATAAGCAAGACTGTATTCTGAAGACAGCAAGCACCAGTTCATTAATTAATTTATGAAAGAACATGGACATTTACAGCAACATATTTACAATTATATTTGGTAAGATAAAAGTGAGAAATACACAGAACTTGTAATAGGGTGAGCGATTAATGATGAGGTCCACAGTCACATCACAGTGGTCAGTTCATCTCAGATGTAGTGTAAGAAGTACTGTGGTTAACATAGTGGTATGAGGAAGATAACATTAAGATATTTAGGCATAAGTAAGGCACTTAGGATATTTACCAACACTACAAAGTACAAAATGTTTAATCTACTGTATGAAATGGTTGAACAAAGGCAGTAGAGTATTAAAACACACATAACTGATGACAAAATGATTCAGTAATGCCATTATCAAACCTGTAGGACACGCATATTTACCGATTCAGATATTTGTCAAACAGTTATCCACAAAAACACAATGTGCAATCAAAAACAATCAAAACAGTCTTTACAGCAGTTCAATAACTCAGTTGGGATGGGGACATTAGAGGTGTTCATGTCAGCTGTGAAGCTTCTGCAGGCAAAGTAAATAAACCTGAAGACCTGAAGTACAGGAATATAGGTAGAAGTAGGCAGGAGGTAAACATTAATTAACAAAAATTTGCAACCTATTTCATTTTGGTTAGGAAACTGAATTTCTTTTGTATCCTTCTCTCCGTCTCCCTTCTTAAGTCCGGCAATATCTCCCACTGATTACATTAAACATTCACATCGGATCCCAGTGTTATTTATGAAATGAAGTAGTAAGCCTCAGCTACAATTACAGTCACAGTATCATACATATATTGCGTCCTTTGCATATTCAGACCAATTTAAGTATAAAAGTAAACCATTTCCCCCCTTTGGTTGCACTGTGGGCATGCACGCACGCATAAATACACGCACACATACAAACATGGTGACAGTTGCTTATATAGATAGCTGCGGTACAGATGTGAAAGACAAAGCAGACTGGAAAGATCAGTGCCAATACAACGTCCCATTAGCTGTATGCTGTGGTTCCAGTCCATTGATTCCCACTGTGTTTCTGTGGTCTGCAAGTTGGCCCACTTGAATGTCATTTCCACCACCGGTAACTGTCACGAATAGTTCTGTGTTTGTTTCCAGTGGTGTCCCAAGGCAGAGAAGCCGTAGTAGTTTAGCTGTAGCCGTCGTTCCACTCCATGACCTTATCATATTCGTGAATCTTCTGTTTGATGTGTGAGAGTTTGTTCTTCAGGTACTCACAGCGCTCCTTCTTCTCAAGAAAAGTGGGATCCTAGGAGGGTAAAGTAGAAGCAGAGATACAGATTAAGTGTGATACAGATTTTACTCTCAGACTAACTAAACAAACCAGCCACTTGCTGATCATTAACCATGCAAATTCAACAGAGCTTTGGAGCAGCTACTTAAGTCTGTAAGATCATTACCTTTTCCCCGCTCTGAATGTATTGCAGTGTGCTGAACATGTCATTTACTTTGACTGATAAGCACAATGCATCCATTGCTGCGTATGTTTCAAGAGGTAATTAATACATTCAGCTACAAAAACACACATCCTCTTTTCTGTCTAGTGAGCCTGGAGTCTTTGCTAGAGATTCACAGCCTCTAACTACAGCTACTCTTCTACTTACTCTCTAGAAACTCAAAGAGCACACAGCAGAGAACCAGCCATGTTGTATAGTATAAACTAACGTGGGCAGCTAAGAGAAAGCCACTGCTGCATACAGAATACACAAACAATCAACGGTGACAAGACAATGGACTCACATTTTTCTTCCTCTGGTACTCCTGAAGGATTTTGTTAATGCGATCGTACTCCTAGAAAAGAGAGAGGAGATTATTCAACTTAGGTCACTTCATTAAAGACTAAAATACAACACAAAAAATCCCTTTCACAAATATCAAAGCGCAGAACTGATGCCATAAAGTACTGTATGGGGCAGGGAAGGAATTTGAGGGTGGAGGGGAAGTCCAGCAGGAACAGGAAACACAGACAGAGGACGTTTCAGGACGGGGAAATGAGACAGAGCTACACAACAAAGAAGACTGGATGCAATATTCATGAGACGCAGTTTGGCTCTGTCCCATACGGTTCCTCAACACTCACATGAAACCATGGGACTCATTGATGTAATCTGTTCAGTAGGGCCCTGTTTACTGCTGTGCAGAAATGACGCACAGGATCTAACGGTTAAAAATGGACTTCAGTGGTGAACGCAGAGTAACATGCAACTGTGACATTTTAGGGAAACTGTAGAAATAGTTGAACTTTTGTTATTTTGAGTGAATTAATCCCATTATGAAAACATGATAAGACACATTTCAATATCATGGCAAGGTGTGAGGTGCAGAGCTGTGTGTGTGTGTTTGCCTGTACAAGTGTATAAGACAATCCTTGATTTATTTGCTCTTTTTTTGTTTTACTATTTTTACTGTTTCTACTGTTTATTGTCATTGACTACTCTATATTCTATATTCTAGACCTAGACTCTCTATATTCTAGACCTAGACCACCCAGATATTTTCCAGTACAGCTCTGCCAATACAATCACTTGCAAAATATGAGCAGTGCTGTTTGTTGGAAGCAAAATATGAATGTGTGCAAGTGTGTGGGCATTCATCTGTCACCTTGTAGATAAAGCCAATAACAATTTTAAACCGCTATCAGATACAAAAAATCTGCAGTTGCAAAGACACTAAAATATGAAAATATATATGCCTACTGCACATTTAGGTAGTAATAGCAGGCATTTAGGAGTACAAAAAGGGAAAAAACAACAAAAGAAATACATATAAAACGTGGCTTCAGAAACAAAACCACAAAAAATGAAAATAAGATTAAAATGGATCTCATAGTACCTCGATTTAGTGCACACAGGTATAAAGAAGGATTAATGTGGGGGACATTTTAGACCTAAAGGAAATCAGCCAGTTGCCAATATGTATACCAGCTGAGAAAATAAAGTGATTGTGCATTATTTTGGGAAGCGACAGAAATGGAAGCAACCAATCACCATCTGGCTGGTAGGGTTCTGGGGCAGGCTGTGCATCATGGAGTCCATCTCATCAAACTTCTTGAGAGTAACCTGCACCTCTGAGTGCAGCTCTTTGTACTCGGCATACTGGTCATTGAACACAGCCCGGTACTGGTCCCGTTCATCATCAGACCGGATGGTTGGATACTTACTGCAGGATGGAGATAGAGAATTACACTTCCTTAAGATTGTGCGATTCCTTTACAGCGCTACAGCACTAAGAAATAAGGTTAAGTTGTACTGCATTTAATTACTAGGCAATGCTAGATATGGTTGCTCAATTGTTTACCAAAGTAGTAATACAGTAACAATGTGGCATATACTGTATATCATGATGGCAAGGGACTGGGCTATACTTACTTTTCTATGAAATATAATTCTCTCAAGATTACAAAGATACACATAAAAATGAAAAGAAAACATTCAATTCTCATTGCAAGTCTCAGCTTGGTCGATCGGGGTGGATTTGCATGTGTGTGATTAATTTGCCTCTGTTGAGATTCAGGAAATACAGCACAGTATAACTACTGTGTTATGTGTTGTTATGTGTTGTGTTGTGTTGTGAGATACTGTAAATCCCCCTAAAAGGGATATTTCAATGTTTTCTACTGTCTTCTCTGTTTCTATCCAGCACTGGCTTAACCCATTTACATTTTTAGGATACCATTAGTCAAGTTATTCTGTAGATCTGAGCAGCACTCACGCAATGTAGTCAGGCATGATCACAGGTTTTGGAATGTGTCCTGATGGTATGGCTCCCTGCATAACCTTCGGAGGTCCTGCCTTTGGGGCAGCCTGGATAGGAACCACTGTAGAGCCTTGGACCGGCTCTGGAGCCTTGGGAACAGGACCTGGAGCCATCTGCAGAGGCAGAGCAACAGACAGAACAACCAGTCAAGTCAGATGAAATGTGGTGATTGAGCTAGCTGATAAAATAGACAGGGTGACAGTACTCCACCTGGGTATATTATAAACTGAATGACTAGTTTTTTTAAGATGTTGTCAGAATCTGCTTTGTTTGCGTTCGTTTATGTGCTAGAAGTGTGTTTGTCAGACCCGTTTCTCCATATAATGGCAGTGAATGGAGAGAGAAAAAAACGCAATTCTCTAACTCTCTACTGGAGCAACAGACAACAGAGAATCGCACATTTTGGGGTTATATCATGGCCAGGAAGCTACACAACCCAAGCTACTACCAAAGTTCACCATCACTTTGAGTCTTACATTACAGAATGCTTACCAACGATTGTGCACCTCGCATCTCTGAAGACTGCATCTGTGCAAATGGACAAACAAAAAATATAATCAAATATAGTATATAATCAGAATACACTGTTATGAGATCAAAATACAAACGCAGACCCAAACATATAAACATGTGCAGTAAACATACACAGCTGAGATCTTACCTCCTGGCCATACCTCTCCCGATATCTGCGTGCAGCTTCATGTCTCCACAGCTTCAGACACACCATGGCTCCTATCAGATACACGACCATGGTGACAAACAGAAAAATGATGGCAGCAGTCTGGCCAGCCTCAGTGCGGCAGAACGCCCCATTAATGCCGTTGTTGAACACGGGGTAGGAACAGAGACCCCCGCGTGTTGTGTCTCGGACATAGACGATCCCTGGTGAAGAGCAGAAATGCTGTTATACAAGAGGCATTTGGTCGTTTGACTTACCATGACTTGAGGTTAACTTGTCCTACATCGTGATGGAAGATGCATACAGCTGCATGTCCTACCTGCTGCCATGTATAGCACTGCCAGAGCAAGGTTTATGGTAAACTCAGTCAGAGGCCACCAGGATGAGTCCAGCAGGATGGTGCGGTAGTACATCGTCATCCCCAGCACTAATAGGATCACAGTCACCACCCAGGCCAGCCCCACCACCACCAGCACAAATGGAGTCTTAGGACCCGTGTAGTAGGACGCGCCTGTGCCGTATATTCCCCCTCCATGAGGCCCATACCCTCCTCCAGGAGAGGAGTATCCAAACATGTTGAACCACTCGTTGTCCTTGTGGACATAAGCGCAGACACAGGCAAATACTGCTGCTCCCAGTAGCAGCTCCACGCACCCCAGAATCCTCAGCAGCCCCGCCCAGGACTTCATGTAGGCGTAGCGCTGGTGGTACTCCTCCACTCGCTCACTGTAGGTCAAACCCGTGTGGTGGGTGCGCCCTGAAATGGACTCATGGGGCTCCCGCACTTCCAGTAGCTCTTTGCGGGAGTTGTAGCTGCTCCCCGACCCCCCATAGGGATCGTGGTAGGAGCCAGGAACAGAGGGGGATTGGGGAGGAGAGCAACGCACCCCCTCACTGGTGCTGTTGTTGTTGTTACACGAGGAGGCAGGCATGGGCCAGGGCTTGCTGCTGCTCCGGCCGCTGTTTCTGAAGAAGTTCTTCCAGGAGTCTGGGATGAAGCGGTGCACCGGTTTTATGTCAATGGCAGGGTCGGACTCCGGATCCGGGTTGTCCTCGCTGCCACTGGGGTCGAACTCGGGTCCCACGGGGGGATGGTCTGGCAGAGGAGGGGGAGGTAGGGGATCAGCACTCCGAGCGAGGTCACCTGCTTTCTGCTCTCTCAGGGGCTGCAGATCGTAGGAGTCTTCTCTGGGTAAGGACCCGTGGGGAACCTGGTCATAGTGGGGCGCCTGGCGGACACGCTCAGTGCGTCCGTAAAAGCCTCCTCCATATGACATGAGGATGGTGATGGTCCCTAAGAGCACACACACACACACACACACACACACACACAAACACACACATAACCACGCATATGCGCACACATGCATACACACGCAAAATATTATAATTTAGATGAAAGCCGATTTTTCTTGTTCCTCATAATAACAGGATTATACACTCTGAGTTGCTAGATTATGTCCTTATTAATGGTTTGATGCACTATATTATCATTATACATCATTAACGGAAGACAGTCATCAGCAGGCAGAGAACAAGGAAAGATAAAAGAGGAAGAAGGCACAGGATAACATAAAATCCTATTGGACCAGTTCAATGAGATCAGCCTCATATTCATGCAACATTGTTTTACTCCAAAACCAAGGATACAGGACCACCTTAATGCTAACCCCAGTACCAGAGGTCACCAGAGAAAATACGTTCAGCCAGAGCCCTGGAAAGTCAAGATGTTATCCAAGCACCCTCCATGCAAGCCCAGTCAAGAACACATTTTTGTGCCACAACCAAACAAGGAGCAGGACAAACCCCCTTCTTGTTGTAATAATCAATTAAGTATTGTACCCAGGAATGCTCAACTTGTTAGTTGTTGCGGACAGCACAAAAATACATTCGTGATAATCAATCATCCCATAAGAGCCCACTTGTTTTAATGGATATGATCTTGAGAGGTAAATTGTTTTAAAAAAATAAACATACTGTGCTTGAATACCTCTTTCACACGCAGTCACTCAACACGACTTACATTGGCTTGCAGGTCAGAATGCAAACCTTGTATGAACAGACAGTGTGCCGAGGATTGACCTGTGAAGAGAAACAAGGCTGTTGGCTCATTTATCCATTAGCTGGCTGCAGTGTGCAGTGTGGATCTGATCACTCACCGTGACACACAAGCTCTGGAGAGAGTCAACAGCAAGTCTGATTTTCTCAAACAAAACGTCAGCAGTCAGTGGTCCAAGGGCTTGTGATTCTGTGCTTCACTACAAGTTGAAACTATGAAGAGCTTGACACCAAGTAGCCTTAAGTGTTCTTGACTTCCATGTCAATATCATCAATTCTTTAGGTAGGCTGTAATAACAGCAGGTTACGTGCAGACTGGCGCCTACTCATGTTATTAGGAAAAGCTGTTTACAAGCTGGTCTTTTGTAAGGCAGGAGGCAAGTGTAGCTTGGCCTATGATATAAAAATTTGACGGAATATACATTATTCAGTGCAAAGTAACGATGTGAATGCAGTGGCATAATTCAGGAAGGCCCGACTGGCCCAACTTCAAACAAACCTATGAGCCTACATGGGTTCAGCTGGACAGGAGGCACCAAAACACTTCAGCTTGATACCTGGTAGACATGTTCGTGTTTTTCTGACTGTATTAACGGCTGCGACTTTCTAAAATATAGTTCTGGATGACTTATTTTACTCGTTAAGTGTTTACGATAACAACGGCGCCTAAAGAGGTAAACTTTACTCGAACAGCGAGTAAAGTTGCGACTGTTACAGCTGACTTTTCGGCACAAAAAAGTTTAGCCCTCAAACTAAATAATTCCCAGCCAATTCCTGCTAAATGCATGGATTCCTACCTGGCTTATTTGATATAAATATGGCTTGTAGTTCGCCTACCTTATTTTCTTCCTTTCTCTGCCGCTGCCTTCCTCCCATTTCAGTAACGTTAGACCACAGGCACAGGTTTCCCACAGACGTGACCACGTGACCTGCCCATCCCCGTGACGTCACTCAGACAGTGCAGCAGTCTACCTGTAGCTCTGTTTGCCGAGCAGTAAACCTGAGTGAGGAAATTACATCTCACATCTAGGAAGTGATACTGTGACTAATGTGTACACACACTACACTTCACCCCCATCAGCTGGCATGTGTTGAATTGGTGTAATACCTACATTCAGCTGCTTCTGCTAGACTACTACTACTACTACTACTTATAATAATAATAATGATAGTAATAATTATCATTATTTGTTGCTCGTTCCAGAGGTCGTTCCAAAGTCTAGCAGCCCTGATGTAAAGGCCTGACCACCTCTTGTTGAACAGTGTTTAGGGCCCTCAGGCTGCGATCTGAATCATATGGGGTTAAAGGCTCTGTGATATATAGCTTAGTGCCAGGCCCAGGCCTCAAAAACAATCAGTAAACTGAAACTAACAGGTCACCTGTGTAAAGATGTTACATTCAAGGTGATGTGACCAGTGTCTTTTTGTTCCAGTAAGAAAAACTAACTGCTGTTTTTTGTAAAACCAGAGGAAAGAGAGACTTTCACCTGAGGCAGGAATACAGAGTCACAGTCTAAGGAGAAGAGATAAAAGCATGGATGACCTTTAGATCACTTAAGGACAGAAACTGCTTAATTTTAGAAATATTTCATAGTTAAAAAAAACAAGATTGAACTCTCTTAGCCTGCTTGTCAAAGCTCAAATTTGCATAAAAAATTACAACTAAATTTCTTGCTACTGGCCTTACGTTGGCAAGACAAAGTACCTAATTCAGAGTGGATCAATTAGTAGACAAATATTTAGTCAATATTTAGCTCAGGGACCAATTATTATTATTATGATTATTATTATTATCATTATTACAAAGTAAGAATATAATATATATATTGGAGACACAACTTGACACAACAAGTTGTAAATGATTTATTTGAGGTTATCTTCCATCCATATATTCAAAGAATAAAAAAAAAGCCCTAATTGATACTGAGGATAAAGGCTTTAAATTTAATCAAGTCAGCACAGTGTGCTGGGTAGCAGCTTATTGCCTTAGACATTTTAATGTGCTATAGCTCTGACTGATCTGTTCATCTAAAATGCTGCTGTGTATGAATTCAGATTGGATCTGTGTTATTGTGTAGTGACCTCACGCTCGTGCTTCTCATAGTGCACAGAGGAATGTAGCACAGTGTGAGACATAAGGCCGTTCCCCAAGGCTGCAGTGTTTTGGTTTTGCATGAAGTCACCTGCTGACTCAGCGTCTGCCAGGGCAACACATCATCTGTCCTTTTACAGAAAGAAGAAACGGGACATGTGAGGACAGGATCTACATATTGAACAATCCTCCATCATTATGCTCAGGCCATGATAGATGGCTCTGAATAGATTTACAGCGTTATCAACCTGTAGTTTGCTCACACCAAATGAATATACGTATGAATATTTATGAATTAAAATGTATGAATCAACTGTGAACAAGGATGTATTGTAGTTCTCCATATATCTCTGCAACAAAGTCACCAACACAAATTCCTGTACATTTATTGTACCTGAACACAACACTGTTCGTCTTGGATATAAAATGCATTAATCTTGACCCATTTGTATACAGTGTGTAATGTTCTTGATATTCAATAGAGTTTAGCATGTAGCTGCTGTGTAATACGGTTTAGAATCACCTGCTAACAAAGCTTTACATTATTAATGGCAGAAGGTGAGTCAGTATTGAAAATGGAGAAGTCCAGACAACTGACCTGCAGTCAACTGACCTGCAGCGTCACTGCAGCACCGAAACAGGCTGCTACAATTAAACAGGCTAGCCTATTTCACAGGATGAAGACCTTATATTTGTATTGCTCAACACTTTAAGCTCTCCACACCAAGTCTCAGATTTGATAGTAATAGATAGGCGTACCTAATAAAGTGGCTACTGAGTGAAATTAGCCACATTAGGTGTACACCATGACTTCATCATTACTTCACACATGAGATCACCATTACGTCCTAATTACTTGACTGAGTTGTTGTGTCCCTTTAAGTAAAGTCATGGCATGATACAAATTCTGGAAATGCTTACTTAATGTACATCGATAGGAGACAAGTATTTGTCAGTCATGAGTTCATCATTACTTAATCAAGAGTTCAATGAATTCCTTCAAGTAAAGTCACACAAAGTTCTTTATAGTAATGATGAAAAAAAAATGAGGCTGCTATTCAGACTGTCTGGAGTGACTAGTGGGCACTAGATGGCACTGTAGTTGTAACATGCTGAGTGAGCTGCGGGCCCTAACAGTTTCCCTGCAGGGTGAAGGATAAGAGAACTGCTCGATCAAACAGGGATGGAGATCATGAGCCGAGCTACAAGGAGAGCCACTCACATGAGTCTTCACCAGTGTCAGCTCAGTCTGGGGTGCTGCCACCCAGTAAAACCTCCATCAGCTGCTGTGAGACTGCTGGAGGCGTGAGGTAGGCAATGTGACAACATAGACAACTTGATAACATGTAGCCTATGTATGTTTTATGTATGTATGTCTAACTCATGTTGGTAGTGATGAATTCAGAAGGGTAGGACTGCTGCCAGTACAGCTCAGAGTAGAACAACAGAAGCTGCATCATATGTACAATATTATCAATGGGTATGCTCCTCAATACTTGTGTTCTCAGATAACAATGGTCCATACTCAGCATAACTATAATACCAGGGCCAGTGTGCGTTCATGTCAAGTGCCTCGAGTGAATAATGTAGCTAGAAGTTCCTTTTTTTACACTGGTGCCATGTTGTGGAACGGCCTTCCATTACACATCAAGTTTTTAAATATGAGAGGGGCTTATAGAAGTCAGGTTAGGACTTTTTTATGGAACAGGGTAACAGATTTATAATGAAATCTGCAATGACATTGTTACTTTAGCTGTCCTTTTTCTGATGTGGGAGTTATTTTTTATCTTTTAAATTGTGGTGATGTGTTTTTGGTTTTTCAGAATTGTGTTTGTTTAGTTTTTATGTTCAATGTCTTGTGCTTCCTTGTGTTTTCTTTGTCTTTTAACATCTTGGGACCATGTTGGAAATAAGTGTTTTTCACTTTAACATGTTATCCTTTGGATTTTTTGTTTTGTTTTTGTCTGCTAATCCACAAATAAAATCAATCAATCAATCAATCAATCAATCAATCAATGTCTGTATGTCTGTCTGTATGTATCAATGTATGTATGTATGTGGGTGTATCAGGGTGTCACTGTTATATATATTATATATATAGTATTACAATAATTTCCCAATTGATTTTTTAAAATTGAATATATTTTTAATTAATCAAAATGTATCAAAATTTATCAATTGTTTGTATTTAATTTTCAACTTATTCTGACAATGGCCTATATATAATAGAGTTTATTTTTCAATAATTATGGGACCTATGACAACTATTGATAAGCCTTCCTTATGTATTTAAGATGGGATGTACAAGTCATGTTTAACACCTTTTCATTATGGCTGCATGATTCCCATATAGACAAATGTATAAATTGTTGATAGCTTATACCACTGCATGAGAATATGATACTGATTCTTGCATAGTTATTATTTAAAATGTTTTATTTTTAGGCATTTTATGCTTTATTGATAGAGACAGTGTTAGAGAGAGACAGGAAGGTATGGAAGAGAGGTCATACAGCGGAGGACCATGGGCCAGATTCGACCCAGATAGTTATTATTTGATCACAATAACTGTTTATTAGTTTTCTGGTTAAGGCAACTAATGGTGACTGAAAGGAATCTCACTAGATACAACTTAGTTAGAAGTAGTCTGATATTTCTGTTTTTTCTTTTATGCAGAACAACAAATTGATTTCTCACCATATTCTTATGGAAGCCTATTAGGTAGTCAGTGGTGTTAAGACATGCAATGGTGTTTGTGGAAAAACAAGTTCAGAAAGTGTTGCACTTGAAGTGTTTATCTAATTGCATGGTAAACCTTATTAAATGTTATGAGACACTAAAGCAGTTTTTTAAGATTATTTGTTTCCAGTATTTTCATCTTAAGAGCTTGTGATTTCTCAACAGAGTTACAGGGAAAACTAACAGCTACTTTGGCCTCATCCAGTGATATTGACATTTAGGAATAGGTCAGGATGTTAGAGCTTATATGGGAAATTAAAAAATGACACATGAACTTTGACCTGGAAATGATAACATATGGTTACAAACCCTCCCTTTTTGTTTTTTTTTAATCTTTTAGGCCTTTTTAATTGGGTCAAGGGTTGGGTTTCCCTGGCGTCACAAGCTTAGTATTCACAATGGCGTGTAAAGGATTAATAGTGATAATATAATAGCCTGCTTCCATGGGCGACAGTGGCTGGACAGTGGGATCTGGAAGAGGATGCAATAGGTCAGTGGTTCTCAACCTTTTTCATATCAAGGACCCCTAATCTAGTCCACATTAGGGCCCCAGACCCCCATTTGATGAGGTTTTGTCTCTTGGACCCAAATCTGAGAATATTTGTATTGCTAGATATGATTTTGTCCAGAATTCCATGACTATTTGTATTGCAGGTAGAGAGATAACAGTGACACTATGATCAAACTAGTCATTCTTCTACATTCTCTAATTGTGTTCACTTCTTGTAAATGAAATAATGGTGAAGTTTAATAATGCATCAATTTGCTGGGGACCCCCTGGAACCCCCTCAAGCACCCCTGGTGGTCCCCGGACCCCACGTTGAGAACCACTGCAATAAGTAATAGTTCATATTGGTGGATGGCTATATGTAGCCTACATGGTTTATTTCTTGTCTTGCGCTATGTGTCGGTTTTCTCGGCTCAGTTTTGCCGGTAGACGCATGTTGAAGTGATCCTCGTGCCTCTGAGCGGCCCGTACCTGCTGTCCCACTAAAGCAGCGTTTGCTTTCAGACAATAGTAGTATATCAATATTTATCATGCATCTCTGCCTCTGCCACAGAAAACATAATCGCTGGCCGGACCTTTGGAGAGAGCGAATGTTCTGCAGAGGGAGCGGGTGGGTACGACCTATTTTTCAGCATCTCGCTATATTGTTTGAAGGCTATTTTCAGCGATGCGTCTGAAAGTTGGAGTAGGCTACGTTGCAATGCTACACATGGACTTTGCCTCGCAGTGGGTCGAGAGAGAGATGAAGTCAAAGTTAGGGGTCAGTACATCTCTTTAAATGTTGTTGCAGGCTGTGGTGGCATCTTAGATCCAGGCATCCTGTCCCAGTTTTTTGAATGAATCGTCAGGTAAAACTATTTTCGTTTGCTTTCTTTTAAAGTCTTTAAGTTGTCATGTCTAAACAAGATAGTCTCATGTACCCCAATGCAAACGCGTGGCTTCTTTAAAACAGGTGTAAATCTGATGCTAAAATGAAAGTTGAAAGAATTGTTTTAATGTGTTGCTCAGCTTATTCTGGTAGTTTAACATCGTCTCGGTTTACTTGAGGCCGCGTTCACTGTTCAATTACAATATTTGAAATGGCAACACTGGGTGATGGTTGTAGACTGCAAGGGTGGGAACTGAAATCCACTATTATAGACAGATGGCGTTTCCACTGTAATTGTTGTGAAATGACAAGCACAGCATGGTTTCACCCTCAGCATCAGCAGTGGGATCCCTGACTGAAGTGACATGTTATTTTCTAACTTTCCCCAACTAAAGCAGTTTGTTCCACTGGGCCAGACAGCAACAAGCTGGAAGAGGAGCCAGGTCAGCAGCTTCCATCCCCAACACAAGCTCAAGTTTAGTTGTCTACTGCACATTTAAAGAGCTGTGTTACTCATTAATATCACATTAATCAATACCAGTTTACTTGGAATCTTATAGATGTTTTTATATGATAGAGCAAGCAATGGCAGTTGGTATTGTCAGTGATCACAGATCCTGCAAGACAAGCTGATCAGAATTCTGATCAAATCAGAATTCTACCTTTTTATATCAGACAGGTACATTTTAATGATAGAACACAGAAATCTAGTCAGGGGAAATTAACACCTAAACTAAATTCCTGTCACCCTTTCACCTGGCCATGTAACCTATGGATTAATTAGTCTGAGTCAATACTTACCACTTACATAAAATCTAAAATGGAATATAAAATGGATTTCATTTTTCCTGCATCCTGTCAGCTCTATATTTTGTGCCCAAGTGAATCATGAATCATGAATCTGCGCCTTTAATGAAAGTGAGATCAATTTATACAATATAAATAAACTAATATTTATTAGAACCAGTCCATTCCTTAAGCTTTACTAGATTTTTGTCAGCTCTCTGAATTGCTATATCTCCTGCCCATGTTTTCTAGACAATCCATCTTTTGCTTTCCTCTTAGTGTCCGTATTGATTGAAACAACCTAGATAGATAAACGTATAGATAAAACAAGGATGAGGGATTCAATCACTGTTAAATTCAATAAGAACAATGTCCTCTATTTGGGAGTCACTTAAAACTACTGCAGTGATGATGAGCACAAGCCAAGCAAAATGCAGTATTTGGCAAAGAAATTTCTCTCACATATTTAAGCACATGCCTCCCAAACAGTTCCAAGGATCTGGGCAGAAGGAAGACTGCAGTGAAAAAGTCATGAAAAGGTTTTGCCCTGCTAATTGAGATGCAGTCAGGCATTTGTTTTGTTGCACCTCTCAGATAGGTAGAATGCATTTTTGTGTGTGTTTATTTTTAGAAGGAGCGGGTCGAGTGAGATACAGTATTCAGTATCTGTGTATGGCAAAACAGATGCTGCTCGTACTTATAAGCAGAAGTATTCTAAATTTGGGCTAACCTATACCAAAGCTAAAAATACTGTGCAGGCCACAGAGATGATTTTCAGGCAACATTAAGGACTTTCATGTGCTTATAATTCAAAACTAGCAGTTCAGACTTTAGTTCTCAGTAAAGTCTGGATGCACACATTCAAGATTTTTGTAACTAGATAATTATTTTTTCCACATTGTTGAAGAAAAACCAGAGGAGGAAAACCAAGGACAAGGAATTTTCTCTCTGATGAAGTATTTTCGCTCCACTATTGAGAATTTGTATGTATTTTGTATTTATAGGAGGCTATTATTACATAAACCTTATACAAATCATCTGTCATAAAGGACATGAGATGTTGAACAAATGTGAATTTTCATCACCATTAGTTCTGAACTCATCAACTAGACATAGACACAGAATTTGCTTCTATCTCCAAAATGTCAATTTTTCAGGAACTAAGAAAAACAGCCTTAGTTTAGCCTGACTAACATGCATTTTTTAGTTTATCTAATTGGTTTTGAAAAGGTTTAACAAACCCAAGAACTGTAGAATTTCTCAACCCATAGAGGAGCTTGTAATCCTCCAGTTGAAGTTAAAACGTGAAAATTTCATTCATTTCACCTGACGACAATATGCTGCTGTCTAGTACTATTCCTTATCTTTGTATGTTTCTCTTTTTTTTCCAACCAAGTAATGATGCAATTACTCTGTTTCGATCTATAACACTGCATCTAGACATGACTAACAGAGAGCTGATCTCATAGACCAGAGTACAGAGACAGGAAAGATCACCTGCAACATATATCATCTGCTAGCAGGCTGCCTGGACTGTATTTGATAATTTGAAACAAACCTGTGTTAAATGAAACTTTTCCATGACTGTAAATAGCATAAACAGTTGTGGAAAATATTCTTTATGGTGAATCTTGGGAGTTTGGACAATTTGGACTTAAAAAAAAAAATGTTCCTGTTGTTATATAAATATCTGCACTTGATTATGGGATATTTATGATGAAACATTTCGTCTGTCCATCCTCTCCACTGTCTCCCAGGTGTGTATGCCAAAGCCGTTGAGATGGAGCAGCCAAATTACGCCAAGCAGCTTTTGATGCAGTTGAACCAGCAGCGATCCAAAGGATACCTGTGCGATGTGATCATCGTGGTGGAAAGCGCTCTCTTCCGGGCGCACAAGAACATCCTGGCGGCGAGCAGCAGCTACTTTAAATCCCTGGTTCTCCACGACAACCTCATCAACCTGGATACGGAGATGGTGAAGCCCTCAGTGTTCAGACAGGTGAGCAACCTGAAGAATCAACGTACATATCCAGTATGTATGCAGAGGTGTGACCAACTTTGCTCGAGTCCCAAGTCAGTCTCAAGTCTTGAGGCACAAGTCTCAAGTCAAGTCCCAAGTCTAAATGTAGATCAGCAAGTCAAGTCCATGTCATTAATGTCAAGTCTCAAGTCTAAATGTAGAACAGCAAGTCAAGTCAGAACAAATCAAGAGTCCAGTATCAATTTAATATCTTAAAGAAAACTAAATATCTAGGACTTTTCAATGCAATATGGTTTTAATAGGATAAAAACTTGGTAAGAGCATCATGAGTTTGATTTCTGGAATCAGTTTCAACTTCAATAAATTCAATCATTCCATACAAATTCAGAAAACAGAATTTAAATTCAGTCGTCTGCTGGAACAAATCTCATCACTTTCAATCTAAGTCATTTACACAAACACAAGATCTCAAGTCAAGACTTTAGAAACCTTTTCAAGTCATCAAAGTACAAGTCAAAGTCAAGTCCCAAGTCACCAGAACCCAAGTCAAGTCAAGTCTCAAGTCTTCTCTTCATGCATCAAGTCAAGTTTCAAGATTGTTTGTGTTTCACATGACTGATTTAAGAGTGTATAATGACAGTGACGTGGAAGTTCTCCCTCCCCTCCCTTCCTCTCTCACATTTCTTCTAGGTGTTAGACTTCATCTACACCGGCCGGCTGCCTCACTCTGACCACATTAGTGACCCGGGCGTCTCTGCCCTCCTCACAGCTGCCTCCTACCTCCAGCTGTCGGACCTCGCGACTCTCTGTCGCAGGAGACTCAAACTCTCCAGCTCAAGCAAGACTCCCTCCTCCACCACCTCTTCCCTGACCCCCAACAGGCATTTGTTCCACCCCCATCGCCTCTCCTGCGCCCCGCTGAGAGTCAGCCACAACTACCGCTCCGTGTCCATGGAGGTAGGTAGGAGTCAGAAAGAGGATCTGTCCGAGGAGGAGCTGTTTATCGCACGGTGCGTGTCTCTCAACCCACCTCCAGGAGTTAAGGTCGATAACGGTGTTGAAATGGGGCTGACCGCGAAGAGTCCGACAGGTAGTACGGCCACGGAGGAAGTGAGCCCCAGCAGCCTATCATCTGATGATTTACCTTCTAACTCCACCTCAGCTTTCTGTAACCCAAGACCGGAGCAAGGGGAAGATCAGTCCCAGCAAAAGGCTCGCAAGAGGTCCAGACCCGGCAGTGAGGGCTCTATGGAAAGGATGGCCAGTGGGCAAGGTAAGAGGCAAGTGGCAAGTGGAGAGCGGGTGCATGGAGAGGAGAGGGCATCGTCAGAGTTGGAGGACCAAGAGGAGGTTAGAGAAGGAGAGGCAGCCTTAGAGAACGACCTGGAGAACAGCGAGGAGAGCGTCCAGAGCGAGAGCGAGGAAGAGGAGCCGAGGGAAAACAAGGATGCCGGCTACATTTACTATCAACCACAGCCAGGGTTTGAACCGGCTCTGGGGGACAACCTGTACGTGTGCATCCCTTGCAGGAAAGGCTTCCCGAGCTCAGAGCAGCTTAACGCTCACGTCGATTCGCACACCGCAGAGGAGTTAAGCATCAAAGTGAGGGATGCGGAAGAGGGGAGGTCCGTCAAGGGTGAAGATCGAGATGCGTACCCAGAGAATCTGCCGTCGCAATCCACGAAGGAGGACGCCAAATCGGACCAACTTCTGCCGTGCCACATCTGTTCCGTCTGCAGTAAGAGCTACGTGGACGCGGCGTTGCTACGGCAACACGAGAAGAGCCACTGGCTGACCAGGCCGTTCCCTTGCAGCATCTGCGGGAAGCTGTTCACCCAGAGGGGCACCATGACGCGCCACATGCGCAGCCACCTGGGCCTCAAGCCCTTCGCGTGCGAGGAGTGCGGCATGCGCTTCACACGCCAGTACCGCCTGACGGAGCACACGCGCGTCCACTCAGGAGAGAAACCCTATGAGTGTCGGCTCTGCGGGGGGAAGTTCACGCAGCAGCGCAACCTCATCAGCCATTTGAGAATGCACACGTCGCCCTCTTGAAGACATTCCCGGGTGATGCCCTACTACCTCATGTTCAGAACCAGCCTTACCTCAGCTACTGCATGTGCAGGCAAGTGCACACTTGTCTAAAGCTAAACCAAGAGTTTACCCATTCTTGCAGCATATATGAATGCACAGACACATTCCAATGCAAAATAGACCACACCTCATACATACACATAAACATCTGCCTATCTTGTGGGCTTATATGCAATGAATTATGATCCAATGAATATATACAGTACCGATAGACATTTCAAATGGAAAGTGGACCAAATGTGCAGAAACTTGCATATCTTTTCTCAGGTAAAGCCAAAGTGTTTTTATCAGAAGTTCCTTTCACTAAGAATAAATTAGCATGGGTGAGAGAGCATGGGTGATCACCTAACTTGATGATTTGAATGTACATGGACGTAAATGAATGTCCAAACATACAGTCACTGTCATCAGTGGAGAGTTATTAACCAAAACTTTTCTTATGTATAAGATATGTTTTTTTTCTGTGAATCTTCAACAAACTGGATGTTTTATAATAATGTTGGGGGGTTTATTTGTTAATGCTGCTATAGTCCCTTTGCTTTTTCAATTTCTTCACTTACCATACCATAGATTTACCTTGGTAGACAGTTTTATTTGACACAAACTGATGACAAATGGAGCTTGGAAAGTGAATAGAAATCCGAAGACAGCAACCATTCTCAACATCCTAACCAAAGTGACTGCAAAAGAAAATATCGCTTTACAATATGAATTATCACTCCAAGACCAATGGATGCATGAGAAATGATCTGATTTGTGCGCTGAAATCTTGCAGAATTCATTATCATGGCCTCTGGAGTGTTTTTAGACCTATTAAAATTGTCATCCCTTCCATGGGATTTGTACAATTTATTTCAGGATCATCCCATTTGAGTCATTTGAGTATATAGGCCTATTTTGTAGAGACTTTGTAGACTGCATCTCAAGACATTTTGAACTACTGAAGTCTACTGGCAACTTTACCCCTACTCACTTATTTTGTACTGAATCCTTGATGTTGAATGAGATTATCTTTTTCTGTTTTCTTAGTTAACTTGCTTGTTAAGAATCTCTCTTGCACACATTCTTTCAACACACCTTCACTCCACGCATTATTGACAGACACTTTTGGAACATGCAGTATACTATACGCAAAGCTTGTTTACTGTTTTTTTTTTTTTGTAAAGTGGAGTCTAAGGATGGAGTTGCCCTAGCTTCGAAAAACAGCCATCAGATAGGTGGGAGCTTCAGTTTCGTTATTTGACAATAGCTATGGGAAGGCGAAAAAACATAAAACCATTAAGTTAACTTCTATCTTTTAAATGATCAGTGCTAGGAATTTGAATACATTTTGAATCATAAACTGAACAAATGAGAACATGTATGGAAAAACAGACCTTGTTCCATATGTATTTGCTAAGCTAAAGCACAGATGCTTCTTGAAAGGACGTTCATAATGTGCATACTATGCATTTAACTGGTCATTGACATAAACTCTTATGTGTCAATCTTCAGGTGAGGAGGCATTTTGAGACAAAAAATGGTTTGAAAACAATAAATACTCAGGAGCAGCTTGTGATGTGCTTTGCCTGCAATCATCCAAATATTTCTCAAACATGAATGCAAACAGCTTATTCAAGAAATAGAAATTAAGACATTACTTTGAAACAGTTCAAAGTAGTAACCTGGTCAGGGATTTTATGAACAATACCGCTTTTTAGATACTTTGATTTATGTTTTTATTCGCTGATTTTTAAATGAAGCCCAGACTGACCTCACTTTGGTATGGTGATGACTTTTACATGTATCATATGTCATTTGAATGTATTTATAGGTTTGACCTTGTTTTTATTGCTTCATAAACTCTTATCAGGGGTTGAGACAAAAGGTCTATCCGTGTTTCTATGTTTTCTGTATGATTTGTACAATAGCTCAAAGCATGTTGAATACAAATATTTTGAGAACCCAGCTAGCTCTTCATTATGTTATACCATATTTGTGTGATGTTTGGTTTTTGCCATCTGTATACACCGTTGACTGCTATTTATTGTTATAGCCCATGAACATAGTTTCTGAGCATACATTCACTTACTCTGCTGGCTATTCTTTGAAACCTTTCAGTATAAATTATGGCAGAATTCAATTGTTTATTTGCATTTTTTATTTTATATATAACTCAAGGGAATTCAATTTGTAAACTTCACTATAAAGTGCAATTAGGCCTCTTTGACTGTTAGCCACAAAGTCCATCTAGATACCAAGCTGATTAAAACACTTTTGACTGTGTGTGTGAGGCGAGTCTGAAGAGATATCTGAACCACTGATTAATGAGGGCAGTGAGGGGAGGGGACAGGCTCAAATCCAGGGGCCCCGGCCTCAGCAGAGCCTGATGAGGAGACAGAAGAGACACGGGGGTTTGGTCCGCCAGCTGCGGGACGTCCTTTGTGCACGAGTCAAAGTTGCATTCCCAAAGCCGCCTCGCCCTTTGTGCTGCCTTGCATAATCTTTCAAGTTCTCCCACTTCACTGCTTGCTGTTTAGGAGAACATAACTAAGTGGTTGCATATTATGATTTAATCACTTCTTAATAATCTATTGATTGTAGAGTACTGTTATTTTATGCATAAAAGTTCACTAGGCCTTATTGTTCTGCAGACATAATGCACACACAAGCACTTTCATGTGTTTTTGTCACTAAGCAAGGGAAGAGTGTCGCTTGTTCACTTCCATCAGCCAGATTTTTCCTAAAGTCTAACCTTGCAATGTTCCAGTCACACGCTTTCTTTTGCTAACATCAGCCTGCCATCATGCAACATAATGTGACGGCCCCCTGTGGTGCCAAGCGCTTTGCGGGCCCCGCCTCTGCTGCGGCTGAGAGGTCGGAGGTCAACGCAACAGGCTGCACTTTCATGTAACCCTCCTATCTCCATTCGCCTCCATTCTTCCCACTGTCTTGAGAGGGCGGCCAGGCAGTAGAGGACAAGAAGGAGGACAAGAAGGCCCACATGTGGCAAAGGAAAACTGTCATTAATGCAGTTTGCTGCGTTTCATTGTGAATTAGCATTTTTCAGAACATGGCTGATGCTCATGATATAAGCAGATTTAAGTTTTCTAGAGTTGAGTAATTCTGTTATTTTTTCTCATAGCATTCTTTATATGATAAACACAAATGGGTAGACAGTGTTGTCCTGCTGCATTTATATTTGCTATGGATAGATTGATGGAGAACTACATAACTACCACTGACATCTGCTCTTCCTTGTGATGTTCTCACAGAATTACTATTAAAAATGGCCAGGAAATCACTATGCATTGCAGGGGCACATGCCGTCACGCACTGACGTCATATCAAAGAGGGAAAAATTTGATAACTCACATTAAACTAACTGGTTTGTGGATTTTGTTCAGTGTAATAGTAACTGAAAATAAATAGTTAAAAAAAAACAAAAAACGAACTGGTTTGATTTTAAATACCTGTGATGTTATAGTGTTTTCAATACCTTCCAAATGTGCCTACTGATTCAACAAAAACATTAAAACTATTGTTTTCTCATTTCATTAGTTACTTTAAAAAATATAAATGCATGAGTGTGTAATAATGAGTGTATAATAAAACAGAAAATGAGCTTGTTATGACTGTGCTGTTACTGAAAAACCTCACCTGTCAAGAAGTTTGTATTTTTGTACCGGAATATAAGACCCACAGCTTAAAAAGAAGTAGAATATACAATGGCAATACAAGAAAAGAGAGCATCATGTCTCGAAACATCACAACATGGCTGGTAACTGGTAAATAAATGTGCAAATAGGAGTAGTACAGTGTGCGGACTCTACTTTTATTTTTCATTGTCTTTTCCATTTGCCACCTGCGCCTTCAAGTAGATTTTCACAATACTGACAACAGACTGCCACTGATGAAATGGTAAACACATTTAATCTGTAACTAAGATGTAATGTTTCTACACAGGATCACAGAATGACACCTCCATCTGAACAACAAAGGGGCAAATATATTCCCACAAACTGACAAAAGTGCACACGTAGATATTATGTACAGACCAAATGACCTTTTTCTACCTTAATATTCACACATAACATAACAGCGGTAGACATGAGGGATGATTAAAATATTTCAAAAGCAGTAAATGAATAAAATCAACTACAATAAAATGGCTTTTTCAAGAGATGTCAGCCATGACAACAGCAATAACAGCTCTGTAAAGTATTTGCCTTTTTATACGCCATTAAAACACAGTTCTTCTCTGAATACTTAAAGACAGGTTCACCCCTAAATTATATTATGATTTACAAACATATATGGATTTATAGATGCAACACAAAACAGTCGTCACACAAGAATCTGGAGGAAGATACAGCGACCTCATTTGTTGAACACAACATGAAAGATCATTACACATGAATATATTGCATAAGATTGATTTTTTTTTTTTTTCTCAAGTATTACTACAGTTCTGTACCAAGGGTAAGAGAAATGGCTTTTTGGGTAGAATCGTCATCAGCATCAAGAACAGCAACAGCATCAAATAAAACCCAAACCCTGGAGGTTCAAGTACAGAGTCGGACAGAACTGAAATACTCTGAGCACGAAGAGGAATGTCTCAAAACAGGGACGCACGCACAGTAAAGGGAATGCAAACATGGAGTAACACCTGTATCCTGACACATCCTTTTGAAATAGGCTAAAATAGATCTATATTTGAAACATGCAGGTTGTGATGTAGAGCAGCGAGTGACCTGCAGGTCCACACTGTGCTGTATCACCTCTTTCCTAGATTAGTTTGAAATTTGTAGTCGATCTTCTCACAATAAATATGTTTTTCATATGATATGACTTGCTCTATCAGTTCCAAGTCAATCACAGTACAGTCACTGTGATCTTTATGTGATTCTAAATACTACGACATAACTGTAGTTTATTTTCTAAATACTCTTATACTACTGAAGAGAAATTAAAGTAAGGAGGTTAGATGTTTACAGATTTGTCAATGAAATTTTGATTTTTTTCCCGACAATACTGCCTTGTGTTCTTGCCTAAAATCAAGAAAAATTAAATGTAACTGATCAGCTGATCAAACTGCAGATTGTTTTAATCTCTGATTTCTATTGTTTAATCTCTATTTAAGCTCTTGATCGTAGGCAGGTGAGACCAATGAAATACTGTGATCTATAAAGTGCATAAAAGTGGATAACAGCATAGTGTAATGAAATGTCTTGTAATAATGACAACGCCCGCTTTAACAAACACTATAAATATGGCTCCCTTTATGGACCATCGTCCTTTAGTGTGACACTTCTGTTCAGGCTTTCGCTGTGTCACAAATAACAGCATCAACGACAAAATACTTAAAGGAGAATTCGAATACTTCTGAAAGTCAGGTGTTGTGCCTTACTCTCAAGTCAAACAACCATTTAACTATCACATGAAAAGGTGGAATTTTCCTTTGATATTTGGATGCACATTGTAAAATTCTGACACTTTGTCTAAATCTGGAGGATTAGGATGACGGTGCCACATCACAGTTTCTCTCAAGAGGCTTTTATGGAGTACCCCGGGATAGAAAATTGTCTGGGACAGCAATCTCAGTTCAGAAGTAGTTTGATAACTGTTGAAAGGTGCAAAGCTAAGATCAAAGCCTGCGTCTGTTTCCATTGTTTGAGAAGAGAGCTCTGCATCGTGTGCAGAAGTTCCGCAGGAGAGGAAGTCTTCAGTAAGGAATTTGGTTCTGGTAATACTGAAGCATGTCATACGTTTTGCTCCTGTTGAGAACAAGGCGACAAAGAAGTATTAGTGAAGGGAATGGTGGCCAATGCAACTTTATACCACGTTTAAGTCATTATAACTGCAGCACAGTCATGCAAGATTAGCAAATGAGGTGCAAACGTTGAGTAATGACAAGAGAATAAAGGTAGGGGGCTCCATCTTACCTGCTGCTGAGGAAACAGCTTTGGATGATTTTGATGATGTAAGCCGCCGCTTCCTTCTCACTCATCTGAGGGTTAAACCGTCCTCTGAAAAACACACACACATCCATGTCTTAAACGGATATTTGCATAGATATAAAATAAAATTGTACAGTACTGTTCCTCCACTCTATTTCTGATCACTGTCCTTCTCTTCTCACAGATCCATAGTATTAGTTACCAATATAAGCATTTCAATTTGAACATACAGAACAACTGTGGAGAGGAAATGTCAAAATCTGAGATAGATGCCTGATTTTGACCCATATATTACACATAGACATACTGCTGTAGTACTCACTTGAGGAGTTTGATGGTTTGTCCTCTGAAGCATGGTAGTCCAGTGTCCAGCATGAGAGTCACTAAAGAAACCACTGCATCCATGTAGGGTCTGTAAGGTACAGTATCAGAAAAGAAGGAGCGAATGAGAATTAGCAAACAACAAAGTTACATAGAGACAGAGGAAATGTTCATCTACTACATTAACTACCTCAGAAATCCCTCACCATGCACTGTGTTTCTTACCGTACAGCCAGATATCCCCTGACGCACATCTCCATGAACCATTTGAATGGCGTAGCCTCCATCTTGCCCCCCATGATCATCACCATCTCATCTGTCAGCTTGATGTCGGGCTCCCAGCCCAGGTTACCGCCGGGGGAACTCTCGAACATGAAGCCAAAGTCTGGAGAAAACGTGTGAGAAAATACATAGAAACATTAACGCTCACCATTATCGTGAGTATTTGTGATGGCTGTTGATGGTTCTAGTACAACACAGACATTTACAGGATCTCTCTTCAATATGTTATTCATCCTGTTCATGGACATCAATGCTCGGTGGAATTCATTATAACGCATTCTCATTCTGATGTGCATCTGATGGAAACTCAACCAGAATCTGTATAAAGGTATCCGATGAATGAACATGAGCTTTTCATTCACTTCTGAATGTCAGAGGAGAAAAAAAATAATAGTGTAATTATGTGAAGGGAGACAAGATGTGAGAAACAGAAGAATCAGAAAATTATGTGCGGCTCCCACAATGATCTGGCCATAGCGGATCCCATCCAAAAAAGTAGTCCGGACCACAGCTGTACAACAGGTAAAGTCTGCGTTATCGCTTGTAGGTAAATGGATGGTTATATAAGAGTGTGTAGCGTACCTATGTGGATGAGATGGCCCTTGCTGTCCAGCATGATGTTGCCGTTGTGCCGGTCTTTGATCTGCAGCAAGAACAGCAGAAGGCTGTAGGCCGCCATGCTGCGGATGAAGTTATACCGTGCCTGTGGAAAGGTGGTGAGAAAGGTGGTGAGAATAGTATAGTACCATGTAGAAAGAGAAGGGAAAAGTGACAGTGTAAGACAGGATTGAGACTGAGCCCTCACTTTGAAATTTGGGCAACATTATAAGGAATACTCAAAAGGTTAACAGGTTAAGGATTTAGGGGGTTAATCTCCACACCTTCTGGAAGGCCAGGGTGGACTCGTCTCCATACTGGTTCCGGAAGTAATCGTACATCCCAAAGTCCGTCTGTCGGCCAAGTTGGTCACGGGACTTGCAGTCTGGGATGCACTCGATCACGCCGCACTGAGGAAGAGAGGATCGGTCAACAAACGTCTGATTATTAACTGGATGGAGGAGGTGTAGGCTCGGGGGTTTAACGGGGCAGAGAAGTCTTACCCCGGGGGCGGTGGCCACCACTCTGTAGGGGAAGACGAACAGATCCAGGCCCACCAGCTGGAAAATGTTCTTAAAGAGGCCGATGATCTGCAGAGCGAGCATATCCTAGAGAGACAGAGAGAGGGAGCGCACAAGGACGGCAGAAGAGTCACTAGAAGATTCAGCTGTGAGTGTTTCCTCCGCTTAAATGTCCCAGTAAATTTGGGTGGCGCGAGTGAAGCGAGGTGCGGTACCTGTCTACAGTCGTCTCCCACTTTAAAGATGGCAGCCTGCCAGCAGACGCGGCGTAATCCGTCTGCGCTCTCCTCTCCGTCTTCCAGAGAGTCCGAGGGGCAGCGCAGACCCTCCTTCTCCAGCTCGCTCACTCCGCAGCGCTTCACCTTGAACTTGGCCAGGTAGGGCGCCTTGGCAGCACTGTGAGGACAGAGACCGCACACATCAGATATAAACAGAGGACACGCTATACTGTATAGATAGATTTGGGTACCAACAAGTCATTTTGCAATTATCAGTGGCATGTCAGAAGCACAAAACACAAATAAAACACAAATAAAAATCCGTCATTACCTCTGCATGGGTGTTCCAGACTTGTAGTCGATGTCAAGGACTATAGCTTCAGGGTTACTTGGTAGGTAGCAGCCTATGACAATACCAAGAGGAGACACACAACATTAGGTTGTGCTAAGTGGACATAAACATTGCTTTTTTTAGTTTTATAGCAGGAACAATGGAAATCAGTAAAGAAATCAGAAAATTCAGACATCATAAATCAGATTTTTACTATTTCGCCTGTAGCATGGTTGTTATGAGAATCTCAACCAGTATTTGCATTTTTTTTTTATCAGCCTTACAGACACTTCAACCTGCTACGGAAAAGTATGTTACCTGGCTGGACTTTGATATCTGACAGGGCTTTAAGACAGGCCCTCTTTCTCTCATCCCCCTTTGGAACTGGCCTGAAAAACAAAAATAAACCAAAGTGTAACTTCTTTATTTCTGGACATGTCGAAATGTGGATGATTTGCAGAACACTAGGAAACAAAACCTGCCGCTGAGTAGGAGGTTTTGTACAGCTCAGCTAATGAATTTACTTGATAATGGCAGACACATTGGTGATCTTGTTGAAGAAGTCAAACTCTCTCTGGTAGAAGTCCTTGGCCGGACCAGACAGAGAGCCTGTGATCTCCTCCACCATCTGCTCCAACAGCTCCCCGATGTCAGCTACGCACAAAGATTACAGGACACCAAGAAGTGATAACAAGTGTGATTACATTAACTTAACTGGGCTTAATTAAGACTAATCAGGATTTTCCAATTAAGCATAACAAGATAATTATACATGGATATGGCAAGACATTACATTTAATTAGCAATTCAGCATTCAGTAGCCGTAACTGTACTATTCAGCACTACAAGGAAAAAACATGACAATAAATAAGGCAATACAGTCTTGTCTGTATATTGATTAATAAACAAAGGGAATGATTATGCTTGATTTATGCATGAAATTGCAATTTTAGATTTCATAACAATTTAACAAGGAATAAATGATCGAAAATGAAGTGTGATGTCCTTTGCACAGCCACAATTCTTTCCAGGTGCTGGCATACTGCAGGAAAAGCACAGTTCATAAGAATTTGTATGTCACACATTGAAAAACTCAGGCTCACTTGTCTGAGGTTAATAATATTTAATTATAATGGCATGTATTGGAGCGCATGATGCGTTTCACCATCGTGCTTCATCAGGTTCGCTCATTGGATGAGCTTTTCAGTGAAAGGAATAAAAAGACTCAATTTCTGTCAAATAAGTCAACAATTATATTACAGGGACAATTACACATTGACATAGATTTTAATTAAAAAGGCATTGCTACATTTGTGTATTAACTGAAAAGTTAATACTATTCCAGGAGGTAGTGTTCATGCTGTGCTTCAGATGCATTAACCACAAGCATTACCGGAGCAAATTGGAGTGGACTTATGTGTTAGCTGTTCCAGCCTTAGATTAGGTGCTCTGTCATCAATTAAATTAACGGCACTGCAGCTCTCACTCACACAGAGAGAGACAGTGACGGGACGAATACACAGTACGCAAATAAGCGCCCAATATCTGTGAATCGCTTTGCCTCCCACCTCCCCTAAATTTCTCCACTTCTCCAAAAGGGGAGAAGTGCGACGAACACTCAAAGGTTGAGGTGATCTCAACTCTGGTGAAACTTGCCTGGACAAAGCTAGCGAAGTTCCGCTTACCGTGCTCCTCTCATTACTGTGTATTCGTCCCATGTGAGAGAGAGAGAGAGAGAGAGAGACTCACGATCTTTGTGGTGTGCCTCCTCATCCAGGTAGATGTTGGTCTTCATGTTCCAGATGAACTGGTGGGCCAGCAGCTGGGACTTCTGGGCGGCCCACAGGATGTACTCCCTCACATAACCCATCTGAGCAGCACAGAGCAGCACAGTTCATTAGAACAACTGCTTCATTTACCTGGTGGTCAAACTTGGACTGTAGGCCCGTCTCAAAAGTTTCAAAAGATTTCGTGCTGGTTTTCATCATCAATATCTATTGATCCTGTACTCGCATTGACATGAGTAATGGCTTGTCGGACTCAGGAGTGAGTATCCTATTGATTTGTTGTTATGTAAGCCCCTCCCCCTTTCCAGATTGGCTGTATTGATCCTGAAGCTGCATTGAGATGTGTGATCGTCTGTACATGTTGAGCCTCAAATTTCATTTAAGCCCCTCCCCTTTCCTGATTGGCTTTATTTTGATCATCTATTTCTACTGATCCCTAAGTTGCACTGACAAGAGACTCAGGAGTCAGGATCAGACTCAGGAGGGAGTATCCTACTGATTGGTCATTTAAGCCCCTCCCCCTTTCCTGACTGTTTCCTTTGTTTATTTGTATTCATTCCAAATTCGCACTCAGATGTGTGATGGCTCCCTGAACTCAGGAGAATTTCCAGTCCAGTGATGATTTCCAGGACCGATTGGCTGGGTTTTGATTGTCTTTTTCTATTGATTCTGAAAACACACTGAGATGTGTGACAGTCGGTTGATGATGTCATTGAAGCACCTCCCTTTTCATGATTGGCTGTTTTTTGATCATCAATATGTATTTATCCCACAGTCGCACTGAGATCAGTGATGGCTTGTCGGATCCAGGAGAGAGTTTCCTATTGATTGGTGATGTTATTAATGACCCTCCCACTTTCCTGATTGGCTGTTTTTCTTTGTCTCTATCTACTGATCCCAAAGGTGTGTTAATGCAGGACACAGATAATGTATCCTACTGCTGAATAAATTATTTTTTTTAAATTAACAGCTAACAATTATTTGATGAGAGCAGGATGCATTATTTTAAGTAACCAATAAGCTGCATTAGGCTTTTTCCGCATTATGTGGTTGTTTTCTTTCATCTTTATGGTGTGTTTCATGACATTACAGTGAAGGCAGAGTGATGATTGACGGATAGAAATAAGTGAACATTCACCTTATCATAACGGAGAGCCTGCACGATCTGAGGAATATAGAACAGGATTGCATCCTAAAGACAAAAAAAAGCTTCTTGTTAAGACAACAGTGAATTAAAACAACACATTACTGAAGCTGCATCTTCTCTATAATAGTGTTGTTACAGCACAAAGGCAAGAACCTACAATGCCCTCTATAATGATGCCAGTATACAAAAATCTCCCATGAGCGTGTGACTTACTGGAGGAAAGGAGCGTAGCACCTTAACCCCATACTGAGCAGTGAGAGGATGAGGAGGGTACATGCTGCTGAAGTAGGACAGACCGGTGGGGGGGTCCGCTGGAGCCCAACACAAGATATGGCTCAACTCAGGAGAATCAGCATCAATAGTATGCCATGTCACCAGGAACTAGGGAGTGAGGAGAAAACAGGTCACAGAGAGAGAGAGAGAGAGAGAGAGAGAGAGAGAGAGAGAGAGAGAGAGAGAGAGAGAGAGAGAGAGAGAGAGAGAGAGAGAGAGAGAGAGAGAGAGAGAGAGAGAGAGAGAGAGAGAGAGAGAGAGAGAGAGAGAGAGAGAGAGAGAGAGACTTTACTAGGCCAAGTCGTCTTACCTTGACAGCCTCAGGTACGTCACTGACTGCTCCAGGGTCCAGCCTCACCAGCCTGGTCACCTCTGCAACAATGGCCTCATTCTTAAACCTGGTAACGGAGGGACAAAAATACACAGGACTATTACATTTTGTTCTCTGCTTAAAAATGGAGTCTGTGCTGTGAAAGTGTGTCTAGAAGCTGCAGTGTGAGAAACTGTGTTATTCTGTGGACATGTAAATAATGCTACTTCATGTACAGTGCAGGACAGGCTAAGAAATTAACTTTTTTTTTCCAGAGGGCATGTTTTCCCCCTTGATCAGATTTTTTGGGGCATTTTGGTCTTTTTTGTGGGAAACTTTGAGATAATACATTTGCATTGCATGTTGGCAAATAAACACTCAACTTGTAACACTAATATTTATTTGCAATTATAATATACTATCACATAAACTGAGTGACAATCAGAGACGTTTTCTACTGTTTCAGGCTGCATGCTCGGTTGTTTTCTGATCAAAAAACGGTCTATTTTTCTCGCCCAGAATGTAAAATGAAAATATGACAACAAAAAAGGTGAAATCTTATTTTCTACAGTCTATGGGTGAAATGCAAAAAGGGTATTCCTGATTAGCGGGGACATTTTTTGCCCCCTTATTTTGAATTTACAGGCTTCATCATTTTATGAACTTTCATGGCCCCCTATTAATTTCTCACCCTGGTGTGGGAGAGAGCAAGAGATTGGGAGAGCAAGTGAGTGCGGTTCAGAGAGAGCGAGAGAGAGAAACCTGGTCGGTAGCTGCATAGCCAGGTAAGGTGCTATGCTCCAGGCCAGGTTGACGTTGTCCTTCCACTGTTTCTCAGTCAGACTAATGTATTTGGACCTCCAGTTGGCGATGCTGGTCTCCACCGACTGCTCTGTGGCGATGGCCAGTTCCTGAGTGGAAAGCGGGTTGTACCACGTTGTCAGCCGCTCAATCTCACTGGCCTGGAGAGACAGGAGCAGACACACACAGAGAGTAGTGAGCATGAAGATGATGAGAAATCTCGCAGTTACTCTAACCAAGCATAATTGGGGCCAAACAACTCACCAGTAAGGCCAGCAACAAAGTCCTGCGTTTCATGTAGTATTTGTGAAGCTGGGTCCCTCTGTTACTCTTCTTAGACATGCCTAGGAGTAGAAGACAGAGGGATGGTCAAACCTCTGTGTGGGTTTAAGAGCTTTTCTCTGTATTGTTATCGTTCACACACTGGATTCATGTGGTACCTGATTTCTTGGATGCAGTGGACATGCCACTGGACAGTGGGTAGGTGTTGATCCATCCCTGGCCACTCTGCTGGGAGCGAGAGCTGGAGTCCATGTTGGTCCTGAGGTCAGCAGCGTTCATCACTGACAGACTGTTCAGTGACGGGTCCTGATTGTCTACATACATATAAATACACATTCAGTGGAGCCAAGGCACAAGTGCATCCAAACTAGCTCTCTCTCTCCATCTCGCACTGGATACACTATAGCTATCCTTCTGATTTAAAACAGATCCTTCCCTTTATCAGACAATCCTTGTTCTCCAACTGAACTACAACTGACTCTCCCAACTTCCTACTTTCTCAGCTGAGCAACATCCTCAACATTTTTTGTTCTCATCACTCTAAATGTTTCTATGTTTAACTCACATCTTTGAGTGAGTGCCTTACTGATAACTGACAGGACTTTAAGTTGCATTTGCACTCTCAAAGTGGGAGGGAATTTAAGCCTACAGTACATCGCCATTATGACTAGCCATGTAGCTAACCCAGCTGAGTTTCAATGGAAGTTTCTAAAATGTTTTTTGATGAAGTGGGCACTGTAGACGTGGACAAGTTTTGCAGGTATTTCTGATCACAGAGAGATCTTATTTGAAGCATCAATTGTTTTGGGAAGTGGAATAGTGTCTTGCACCCAACAATAATATCATAATATCATAACCTAATAATACAGCAAGCAGGACATAATATATAATCCAGAAAATGGGATTGAAAACAGGAATGGCTCACTTTATCTCTGAGCAATTCCTGTTTTCAATCCTGCTTGCTGAAAACCTAGAACTGGGGATAACAGGCCTAACTTTGGCCTTTGTTGATACTGTAGTAACAATTCTTTCTCACACTTAAGGTAAATTGATTATCTCATTGGTAACAAGAGAGTTGTAAGAAAAAAAGTGAAGAAATAATTTTCTTATACCTATGACCTCATGAGTCCTGAGAAAATAACATTTTTAAACAGCAAAAAACATAAACAATATGATGTCTTCTGGGAAACATTTGATGGTAAGGGAGATTTTGAAGAGTGAGATGAGCTGTATTATGTAGTCTTCTGCTGTTGTGATGGTCATGCATTGAAAAGGAGAGAACTCCAATGGGATTGCATGTATGTAGAAGTAGCCCTGAACCACGGACACTGGGTCAGATATGATTTCATCTTGTTAATGGGCAGAGGTTTGGAAGTAGATCAATCTGATCCAGGATCTCTGGTGAGGACTCGTCTACCTGGAATGGCTCGGTGTGTATGAGAATGAGACCAAGTCTTTTCTCTGGGTCGTCGGGAAGAAAGAGGAGTGGGTGTTGGAGTTTTCTCAATTTTCCTCTTTTGATAAATTGACAAATCGGGGAGTGGGGCTGAAGGGTGAGCTGACATGATGAATAATATAATCATTCATGCATCTTAACGCGGCTGACAAATTTGCGCTTTTCCTCAGAGCTGGAAGACTTTTAGGATACAAACAGATTGATTGTAGTGGTGTGATACTGAGACCGAGAAGGGGTAAGAGTTAGAGGGAGAGAAAAGAGAGGCGGAAAGTGTGGGAAAGTCAGATAAAGATAGCAAGAGGGACAGTGAAAAGATTGGTCCGCACCATCGACAGATACATGGATCTATCCGCAGCGTCGTGAGGATAAACAGCGTCAAATTTGACTTGCGTAAAAGCATGCCCCTGCTGCAGTGAAGTCCAAGCTCCACTGCTTTAGGCTTACTTAAGATAGATATTGGAGAAGTGCTGGACACGATAAGCGATCCGAATATCCCGGCAGAGAGGGTGCTCGGGGCTGGGGTAGTACCAAGCTCACCAGGTGGGACCAGATGGCATGCTGCCAGGTACTTCTTGTCGGACAGGATGTTGGCGTAGAAACGGATCATGACGCTGATGTCCTCGCGGAGCCGCTTGTCGCCCTGGGTGGGAAACTTCGGAGCCACACTGGAGGGAAAGGCAGAGAGAGAGAGAGAGAGAGAAGATGGAGCGTTACAAAATGGGTGAGAAGATGTATAGATTCATCACAACATCGTATGAAAGATGTATGGCACACACATGAGAGGTACAAGAGTTAGTGGCGTAAATCATGATGGAGGGATTAAAGTAAGAGTGTATATGTAATAGTGTGTGTGTGTACCTGAAGTAGTCAAAGGCTGTGGAATAGATCTTTTCTCTGAGCACATTTCTTATGGTGGCGTTGGTGACGACATCAGAGTGGAGCAGAGCCAGACCCAGAGTCAGCAGCCTGTAGGACAAATATATATGCTTACTATAAACATACCTCTAAGAACACCTGCCTCTCAGATTATGGTATGTTTTATGATTCTCCTATTCATACAGTTCCTTGAGCTTTGCGTGTGTGTGTTTATGTACCTGAAGCGGGGTCCAATGGCAGCTACGTGGCGGTTGAGGCTGCTCTTGGCCCCGCCGACGTTGAGAGAGAGCGAGCGCTGTAGCAGACTACAGAAGATCTCCACTTGATCTGCGCTAGAATACTTAGCTATCTCAAACCTCTGCGCTAGAAACTAGAGGCAAAAGGAAAAGTGGCAAAAATAGTAGGCCGGAAGTGGAAGGAGAAGGTTAATAACGAAGAGTAGTAACACATACACGCACGCAAACACACGCACACAAACACAGTGTCTGACCTCTATCCATATATAGTGAGGGGTAACATCTGGAGGGCAGGGGACAGGCTGACTTTCCTCTGATGCAGCCAGAGGATCAGCCTCCACCTGAGCATCTGAGAACAAGCCCATCTTCAGCTCCACAGTCATCTGCCACGCTCCGGCCATCTCTCGCATAAACTAGGCGGAAGAAGAGGAGCTTGATAATGCATGTAGAGACACAGACACAAACAGACACACATACATATACAAACACAATAAAACACATATATGTACCGGTACTTCCACTCCGACACGTGCTGCCAGCAGCCACTCCCAGCATGCGATGGCCGTTTCCATGCCGTGCTCTGTAAACATCTTGAGAGGAGACCAGCAGAGGTGGTGCAGGAGCTGAGGATCACAGTCTGGGACCAGCCAAGAGACAAAACACACAAAAAGGATAGCAACAGTCAGATAACAAATCCAGAGGATACGTATATACATCCCCACATGTGCCAACAGCAAAGACGAGCACAGAAAAACACAAACCTTTGGTGCTGATGAGCAAGGCAGCCAGTTTGAACATGGCCTCAGTGAATGCCTCAGGCTGAGCGCTGTCCAAGGCCTCTCCCATCTGTTTGATCATCAGCCGGCTCAGATCTGAGTGGCCCCGCACTGCCTGTGAGAAGTTGATCATACCTGATACCTATGGATAAAATAGAAGATATATGAGCAGGAATAGTGCAGAAAAGACCTACATCTATTTTGTTTCTAATCATCATAATTATAATTGGTAGGACGGGGTGATTTTACCTCTCCAGCATATCTGTTCCTGAGGTTAAGAGAAGCCATGAAGTTGGAGTAGTCCTTCTTCACACAGGCCGGCCTCTCAGTCAGCTGAGTGGACTACAGGTGGAAGGGGAGAAATAAAAAGAATTTTAAACTACCCTTCAAACGAGTAATGGGAAGCATTATGAAGACAGAAAGATAGATTGTCTGAAAGATAGCATAGGCCTACATATTTTGTTGTTTTCCTATGCAGCAGGTCATCAGATGCTATATCTGATAAATCTTCATGGGCAAACGGCTCTAAAATTTTATTCTCAACAGACAACAATTTGTAGTTGCAAATGAATAGACATTGGATAAGGCAATGATGGCATGTGGTGTCCCACAGGGCTCCATTATTGGGCCCTTGTTGTTCCTGGTCTACACCAATGATCAAGCTGCTACACTGCAATCAATGCTTCCTGCTCCTCTTCTCCCCTCAAGTGCCATACATTCACTTTGCCTTTGGCCTATGATTTTGTTTTGCTTGTCATTTTGTTTTGTTTTTTTGTTTTTTTATGAGCCCCTTGGAGTTTTTGTCTCATGTGCACAAATTTGTATTTTTTTTTCTTTCTTGTTTTGGTGTTTTAGCACTGTTTTTCGCTGGCAAAAGAAATGAAATGAAATCAAATAAAATAAACATTTGCTTATGAAGTGTCAGCTTGTGACTTACCCCCAGAGTGGTGCTCTGTCTGTTGTAACCAGCAAAGTGCAGTATGCTTTCAGTGGCCATGGCCAGGCCGGTGTGCTGGGACAGACCTGACACCCAGTTCTGATGTTTGTTCAGATACTCCTGAAAAAAGAGCACATACAGTGGTTTAAAACAACAAAAACTATACTTAAGGCAAGAAGAAGACATGAAGATTTCAAAATATGAGAGTATGATACCTGTAGGTGGGATTTGGTCACAGATGGTGCCCATTTCATAGCTTCCTTAAGGATCTCCCCACAGCGAGCAGCAAAATCCTTCACTATGCTCTACAATCACAAATATGTACTGTATATGTTAGATGTTTAAAACTGGCACCTACGCCAATTTCAATTTCACACGCTTTCTGATCATTTTAGAAGCATTACACATGCATTTCAGTACAATAAGAAAAATACTGCTGCATAGAAATAGCTAATGTTGGAATGAACAACATTACCTCTCTGGCTTCATATGTATCTGGGACAGTGATTCTGTACGGTGTGTCTGGGATGTCGTAATAAGGTTGGTCTTTATGAATGTCCTGAAACACAGCATCAGCATCAGTGTTAATGTCATGTTACATTCATCCAATATTTCAGGTATAAAGACAGATTGAAAGGAAGAGGCTGCACTAATTAACAGTCCAACAAACACTTGTACAGTTCTCAGCACTTACTGCACTGAGGGAGAGGGAGAGTGTCTGCAAAATGTCCAACATGGTCCTCAGCACACGGCCACTCCACAGCAAGTGGGGGAAACTGAAGAGAGAGAGAATAGTGTTAGAACTTTTTGTTTACAAATCATTGTATAAACATACATTCTTTGCCCTTGAACAATTTTATAAATGAATTAGTATGATATTCTAAGTAAGTGTGTACGTGTGTCAATGCACTCTCACGTTTCAGCCAGGCCAGACAAATATTTGTCGGCCACTCTGCGGATCCTCTTGTGGATGTGGTTGAAGTTGACCAGCAGGAACTGCGCGTGGCGTTCTAGCTCCTCCTCATGGGCTTTGGTCTTTGGCTGAATTACATTAAGATTACAGATTACATTAAGATACATTGTGTAATGAAACAGAAGGTCAGAAACAGAATAGGACACAAGTTATTCTCAAGTGAAAACATTTCCCTTACTTTTTCAGCCATCATCTGCAGGAAGACCTCAAAAACCTTGTCACCAACCGCAATCACACACTGCATCATACCTGGAGAGAAAACATACAATATTGACACATGAAACAAGTGAGTAACAGCACATGATTTTTGATACTTAAGTGTCTATTCACTGCTGCCCACCAGATTTGTCCTTCTGTATTGCTCTGTCCTCAAAGTATCGGAACATGACCTGGAAACGATCAGAGTCCAGAGAACGCAGCATCCTAGGGGAAGACGCGTTGAGAAAATATGAGGGTTGGGAATTAACAATATATCAGCAGACATTAAATCAATATGTGCAGACTTCATGTCGTGTCATACCTCATGTATTCCAGTCTGTAAACTGACAGCAAATACGTGGACATGGCAAAGTCCAACTTGTTGATGAGAGCAGCCACCTCAGGAGGAGGATCCAGCAGGTTGATGATAGTGCTACGCAGATCATTCAGTTCAGCCTGAAATGACAATAACGAACCATCAAATAGTGTATGAGGGTGTGCGTGTGTGTGTTTGTGTGTGTGTGTGTGTGTTCCCGTACTGGAGTGACAGTGTCATTCTTCAAGGCAGAGTTGTACTGCAGCTCTGAGCGTAGAGGTTCTCCGCTGGGAAACGTGAGCAGCGGTGATTTAGTTGCGATCTCACAAACTCCCTCATACCACTCTTCTGGCCACAGACCTGAAGAATAAACCACAAACAGCGTTCAATATTTTACATCAAAACACTGATATAATATCCCTGGGGATGAATTGAAGTCATGCAGTAAAGATAGAAATGTACAAAATATTTAGCAAATGCTCTCCACCTGATCCTTCCACAGCAAATCCCATGACCACAGAGTAGAGCCAGAAGTCTCTGAACAGCTTCTGCAGACGTGGCTTTGCTTCCTTGATGGGTGGCAACCTCTTAGTCAACTACCACCAAAAGAGGAGGAGAAAGAAGGGATTTCTGAGGTTAAGGTGCGTGTGACGCTGGTGGGCATCAGGATGGATCAACTTGCCGGACATCGTAACATGTGATGCATGACGAGGGTGGGACCAAATTGACTCAGAATGAATGTAAAGAAACTATTAAAAGGCGAAAAGGCTGTGAATATGTCAGTCACTTACCACTGCAATAACTGGAATTAGCACACCTAGGTTTCCAGCACTGCTTGATGCCTAGAGAAAAAAACGAGAAACTTAGAGCTGAAGATCTGAGGTGTGTGTTAGTGTGTGTGTGTGTGTGTGTGTACCATACCTTCAGTGCCGGGCCCTTGTCTGAGGCCCTCTCACTGGCCCTCTTCCCCTCCAAGCCCAGTTGAACAAAAAGCTCAAGCAGGTTGACCAGCAGTTCGTCAACCATATGCTCAGCCTGAAGGTTTGCTGCAATATTGGCCAGTGCATTTATCACCGCCAAGGAACAGTGTCTACACAAGGAAAATAGAACACATTAACTGCATGTTCATAAGAAACTGTAAATAAGACGCGAGTACATGAGAAATTCAGTATTCTCTCACTTTCTGTATCACTTTTTCATGCACTTGCAACAACTCCAATTAACTGTAATTGAGTTTGTATTAAAAGCGTCATTGTGAGGTGGTGGTCACCTGTATCCATGGTCCTTGTAGTCCTTGGTGGAGTAGACCATGGAACTGGCCTTGACACTGATCTGCTGGAACAAGTTCCACACTTCCTGGTAGATATATTGCTAAAGGAAAAGAAAAAGATAGAGAGTTATGAAGTAAGATATGATCTGATCTTGATAAGAGATAGTGGCTGCATTGGCGGTAACTAATGAAGATCCAAAATAAGAAATAGAGAAGGTAGAGGTGTCTAAGGATACTTACATTGCCTGTGATGACCATGCAGCCCAGCTGGTCTATGATGAGCACATCCAGCTGGGAAGGAGGCTGGCAGAACTTCTGCTGTAGGATCTGCAGGATGGGCTCCATCACTCTGGGAGTGTCCCTTAAGGCCACAGCAATATGACCCAGAGCCCTGATGGTGTGGTCCGGGATCAAGTGGGCGTCCCTGGGGGGCGAGAAGGAAAATGCGTTTTCAAACACAAAGTACCGTTCAGAGTGGGTGTCAAATAAAGACTTCGAGTGATATCACAGTGTGCAGAAGTTTTAATTACGGTCAAAGTCAGTCCTATAGGATGCTTGACTTACTTATCATTTTCCTGGTAGATGTAGAGACGGTTAGACAGACTGGCGAGAAAAGCCTCTACAATGACACTGTCCATTGTCAATCCTGCTTTCAAACACCTGGGAGAGAAGGAGAGATAGGTGAGTGAAGGCTACAGTGATACTGACATGTGACAAGTGTGTGTGTGGGCGTTCTCACCTGCAGATGTTGTCTATGGAGATGTCCCGGAGCTGTTCGTACATGGAGGGCTGGCTCTTCTTGCTTGAATGGGTGCTGAGGGTTGACTGGGAGTGTTCATTGGTCACGTGGATCTTTATCTCACCAGCCCCTTTCAAAATGAACGTAGAGCTTCAGGATTTGGTGCCAAAGCATTTGAACTCAAAATGAATTGGTATTAAATGACTGGGCGCTCATCTGCTGAGTGTGTAGAGGTGATCGCTTGTTACCTGTAGTGTACTGGCTGTGGTATTTGTAGAGCTTCACCAAAACAGGGGAGGGCACCACCAAGAAGTCCCTCAGCGACATGGTGACAGAGTGCGCCACCACAGGAAAACGCTCACATAGACGACCCAGGCCCTGAACACACACATGGATACACACATAAACCAACACACACGCACATATAGTGTTTGCTCATGTACATGTAGAATAGAATAGAAGTTTTGAGGAAAAGAAGGGATGGCACAAAACTATAAACAAGGACAAAATGTCAATACGTCATACGTGTACATAGGGGCCAAACTGACACATGCTCAGAGACTGCTCCATCATCTTTGCTTTCTCCGTATAGATGATTAATCCTGGTGACAGAGTTGTTGAAATTTTTATGTGGCTTGCCAGTTAACATTTTGTGTATTTTCTAAGCACATGTCATATGATGGCTGTGTCAGTTCTTGGATGTATTTTGATGTAACTTTGTTACGGGCCTGCCTCTAAAATAACATCAAGAATTGTGTGCTTGAAATTAACAGTGAAGTAAGAGGTAAATAAGAACGCAGGCCGCTGTTGAGGTGTGCTGTCAGTTTTCAGTTTGGCCCCCATATATGCTTGAGCGCCTCACAGCGACGTTTCTATCCCTTTCTTCTTCTTCACAGGGTCCTCAAGGGAAAGGAAGAGACACAGGAAGAGGGTGATGGTGAGGGTGTAAAGACAAGCACTAAGTTGTTACCTGTAAGCAGCAGATGAGGAGCGGCATGTGAGCAATGATGACTTTACTGGACGTCTTAGACTGCAGCTTCTCTGACAGTTTGGTGCACAGGTTCTCAGCTCCTGGGGGAAAAAAACAGAGAAACAAGTTGCAGTGATGAAAGCTAAAGAATAAAAAGGGATTACTTCCTCTCGCACATGACCCAAAGTCTCACCCTGCTCTTCAGTAACAGCCCACACCATGAGGTCCACACAGGCAGCGTTGGCCTGACAGCGGAGTTTGAGTGGGCTCAGTTCACTCTGGAGGTACTCCACATCATGCAGGATCCTCTGCAGCTCTGACTGGCTGCTGCTGAACTGTTCCAGGACAAAGTCATGAACCTCCTTCACGTAGCCTGTCTGGAGGTCTGATGAACACAGAAGACACATCATTGCTGTAATGATTCAGTAATATTTTTGAATAACGGTTAGTGACTTTGAGAATAGTCTTAGTCTAAAAAAAACATTAATTAGAGGGGAAGTGTCCTTACCTTTCAGATTGTATAGGGTGTCTCTCAGCATTTTAAATATGGCTACATACAGAGGATCACTGAAGGTTTTGTAGTACAGGTGAATACCAGGGTTCAGCTGCAAAGAAAGAAATTGATGTAACAATGAACTGAAAGTGTCCTAAAAATGTCTAACAAACTTTTGTAGTCATGTAAGAAAACATACCTCTACAAGTTCCGCCAAGGTGTCATCAAGTGACTTCAAAAATGATTCAGAGACCAACTGTTCAACCTATTCAAGAGAAAAACTGTTTATTGAGTATATAGCAAACACAAGCATTGTAATAGACCAAGTGCATAACAATAGCAGCCTCCTGGTTTGATGTTAGCACTTTTCTTACGCCTGACCAGCAGTCCAGGAGGCCACCATGCATGTGGCCCACGTTTTAAATCCAGTGCTATTCTGCTGTTGCGGTTACTAACCATGTGAAGGAGCTGTCTGAGCATATCAAGAGGGACGTCAAACTCTCCAGTGCTGCTTCCAGTGAAGAGAGGGGAGACAGAGAAGCTGGAGCTGATGGTGGAGAAGTAGTAGTCTGGGTCCACTGCACTGCCATCGGGGAGGTATGAGCCTGAGGAGGGAGAAATGATTAAAAAATAAGCAAGGTAGTTTTCAAAACATGTTCCCTGGCAAGTCACTGATGGATTTCTGTCTCCTGAAAGCCCAACAGGGTCAAGTGCATTCATTAAGACACTTTCGCTTACCTTCAAAGTACTGTGCAGAGTTGTCAGCAGGTGAGCTGGGGGTCAGACCTACTCTCTCTGGACTGGCCTGGAAACACACAGGACAAGTATGAATAAATATACAAGTGTATGTAAAAATATACAGCTATGCACCCTCCCTTTCCATGCAGCTACTCCCACAGGCCATCGCTGTAAATAGACTGTTCTTAGTCAACAGTCGCAACTTTCTTTGTTTTCGTCATTAAATATCAATAACTGTTGTGAAGCATAGTAAGTTGTTGGACACTAGAGAGTATACCTTTGTTTAGATTAATAAATTAGGTTAATTAATTACCTGTTGTGATAAACTGGACACAGAGGAGCCTTTACGTCTGACAGTGTCGCCCTGACACACTGTGAGCAAAGAGCTTGGCAGGATGGAGCGGAAGTCATTGAAGGACCGTCGGCGTGCTGGATCGGCATCCTCACTCGTAGGCAGCAGAGGAGCAACTGGCCGAGGGAACAGCTTGGACAGTAACGGCTCCTCAGTGTTGCTATATCGGCCAAATGCCCGGGCAACACCAAGCAGGCTGGGCACTGTGTACCTACATAGGTATTCTGTAAGAAAGGGGACAGGGAAAGTGGATCAGATGAAAATGTAAATACCTGAAATGACGTTCGCTGCAGCTGAAGTAACATACAGAGGAGGCATGAGGTGTGCCATGTTGGTACCTTTATCATGAGCCTCTGGAGTTTTGCAGATGTCTTGCAGCACCTGCATGATGTCCATGACCGCCTCCAGGATCTGACAAAGATGTTACATCATCATATACCCTAACTCAACCAACCATATCAGCAACATATCTTTGTGTCATCTCCACCACACTCACACACACTCACACACACACACACACACACACACACACACTCACTCTTTCACACACACACACACACACACACACACACACCTGTCCTCGTAAGGTCTCATCACACTGGGCAACGTCTGACAGCAGCGTTACAAGACAAAAGCTGAAGTTCTCTGCTACAGGAAGGGCATCTGCAAGACAGAAATTTGAGCAACCATTATGAAACAGTACCATACATACTTATGCATACTTATTATATTATATCCATACTATTAATTAATTAATTAATTTATTATATATTTAATATGGTTTAAGAAACACTGATAGTGTAATAACAGACATATCTTTACCCCTTCCTTTGCGTTCTGAGCTTTCTTCAATCCATTGAACTCTAGGAAGTCCCTTAAGCAACCCAAGGAGGTAGGGAACAATTGCGTCTTTGTGCTGCAACAGAAGTATTACACACCATGTTAGCAAAAGCCAAAGCAATGCCATAGGTGACCGCTGCTTAACTCGCAGTAGATTCACTTTGAGCAGAATAGTAGCATAAAGCTGCACGGGTAAGTAGGCACAAGGTCTACCTGCAGGTCAGACTCGACGAGAAAAATGCCCAGTGCAATGACAGCATCTCTCCTCCTCTCATCAAGCTGGAAAACTCCTCTGAAGTCCACAGGGCACATGCATTGTAACTTCTGGACCTGTAGAAGGACAACAACAGTCAAGTTATATGTACCATCACCGCTACTGGTTCATTTTCAAACTGAGCCCTACTTCCTACAGTGAGGATGCTGCAGAGATGGTACAGAAAGACCTATATAGATGTAATTTGCGCTCTTGATGGCTAAATGCTTCTGAACACACTTTCATTGTGCTCTAATAAAGATGTAGGCCTTATCTATCAAATTAATTGCATGCAGTGCCTCTCTACTTCAATAAGCTATTCGGAGACTACCGTCTTCTTCAAAGTACAGAATCAATCTTTGTTTACCCACAGGGAATAAACAGACCCATCGTTTCTGTTCAGTTCCATCAGAGATAATGATTTTGTCAGGCTAAATGTGCTTTCAGGCATGGAGCCAAACACAACCTGCCTCTAGCATTAATTAGCCTAACACTAACAAGGATCAGTCTGAAGCCCTGAGAGGGATTAAAGCCCATTCAAACACAGAGTGAGAATTACAGACAAAAAGGAGATTTCAGCTTGAGTTTACAATCACAAGTCATACTACGTGTTCTCAATCTGATACAGTGGTGTTCCGTAAACCTCACCTATTCTGTGAATCTAGAGCACTGGAGGTTCATATTATTATTGTTGTTATTATTATTATAACTACATTTATATAGCACATTTCTTGTCAATCCATTACATTAAACACTTCACAATAGTTCCTACAAATTATATCCATTGCTTGGTGTAGGACACCTGTTTAAGTGCCATAAAGAGCAGGTACTCGAATCGAATAGGCTGCTCAGTCATTTGTAAGAGAAATCAAGTTTCAATGTACTGTAATGACCTCTGTTGATAAACTGTACATGAACCGTGTCACTTGTTTTTGATTGAATGGAATGAAATACTAAACAAAACAATTTTAAAATAGATGTCAAACTGCTTTTTCCGTGAATAAATGTGAGGTCATGTTATCTAGATAGCTAGATAACTATAATAGACACAAGTTCTCCCTAAATTAACTTGAATTGGTAATGGCTCATCCATACAAAAGAACTGTGTAACTGGCTATTGAGTGCAAAATCACCTTATTGATGTTAGCTTGCTAGCTGTTAGCTAACTATAATTCACAATCACACATTCACAGTATCTTTATTGTCCCACATGGAGATATTTTTGTTGCAGCCAGGGTTAAAAACAACTACAATACACAGAACCACATCAAACCAAGCGCTCAGGAAAAACAGACAACAAAGCATGGAAGTGGTAGAATCTGTAAAAGCACAGCAGTGCAAAAGGAGCCGATCTGTGAAAGGGGCAGACCAAGTGCAATGTGGGCAAGTGCTGTTTCATGTGCACATTCAGCAAATCAATAGTGGCTCAGACAAAGGAGACCCTGGACCTCAAAGATGTCCAATTTTGAACTCTGAAACAGCCTGAAGGTAGGAGCAAAATCTCCTTCTACAGGGGTTGGTCAGGACCCCTGTAGGACTGGCCTGCTGTAAAAGCCTGAGCTGAGCCTGACTCACCCTAATAACCTGCTCTGACAAGGACAAGGACAAGACTACAATACCAAAGGTTAAGACAGTAATAAATAATAAATAATAATAATAACTAATAGTAAAAACTACTTTCATATTATTACTATTCCATTACTTTTACATATGATTTCTCTGCAACAGTTTAAGTATTGGTTAACCCCCTGTAGAGTAAACCAACTGACCCGTCGCTAAACCCCCACCCTGAAAGTAAATTGACCAATCCTTGCCCAGCAACCGCTGCCCTCCGACAAACTCACTGAGACAACGAGTATGAGGTACATGCAATAGTACTATGAGGTAAAGCAAGATGCTCGAAATGTGTTTTTTAGTCCCATTTACTTAACCAAAGCAAGACAGTGTGCACTCTCTGTCAGTCAAGCAAGCTATGTGGGCGTCCACATCTTACATCGTCAGCTCCACAGAATAATGGATTTGTTGTATGTTCCAATTACCCAGCTGAAAATGTTGTTTATTTGTTCTAATTAGACAGCTGAATAATTTTTATTATGTATTTATCGTTTCCCAAATAAGTCAAAGGAAAAAGGGAAATAAAATCATTAAACACTTTGGGGAAAAGAAATTGTACATGACTGATTTATCATAGCATAATGATTCAATCTAGAAAATGTATTAATCATAACTAAGAAATTGGGTTAATCCTGTCATAAGGATTACTTTGAATTGTGAAGGAAATGGCAATCATCTTTAATGGAATCAAAGTAAGAGATCCCAGCCACTTACAAGCATCCCTGATGGGAACACATGAAGTGATGAATTAATACTGACAAACTTATGTGCCTGTTCTGGTCCTCTTAGCCATGGAAAAATGAATACAATTGGATTTCTTGGAAAGCTAAAGAATGCCTCAACTAGGACAATGTTATGTTAGTCTATGCCTAAAACTGCTGCCAATAAAAGCATACAATTGGAATAGAAGGGATATGGGTGTTGGCTGTGATGATAAAGCCACAGCAGCCGTGCTTAGGCACCACCTAAGCCTCTTTTTGAGCCAGAAAAAACCCTGCTATGGTGATTGAAAATGCTCTAATGGAAAGGTGGGAGCTGAACCAGTGAGGAGCTACAGTATGTCCTTGACAACAACACAGTTTTCAAGCAATAGAAATGGTATGGTCTGTAGTATCAAAGGTTGCACTGTAACATTAACCGCCATCTGCCACTAAAACAAGGTCATATGGTCAAATTGTACTAATAATAATAATATGCTAAAGGGACAGTTGGGCTTGTCATGGTCTGCTCAGCAAAGTGTATCAGCAAACAGTAAGTTTAATTGCACAATTACACCAAGTGCTGAGAATGGTGTGTAACTACTCACTTCTGCTCTGCCATATTAGGATATATTTCCTGTCTTAGTCATGGATCTCACTGGGTGTCTTTTCTTTTCAGTCAGAACTACAGGCTGATCTTCTTGGCTGCTTCATAAGTTGTCTTTGTGGCCTCCGTAACCCCTGACCTAGTCCCTAATTGCCTGAGTTAACAAGAAGAGTATAGTGTTGTCATAGTAACTGAAATTTCAAGTATACTTTAATACCATTGCGAAAGACTGAATTCAATATTGAATTTTATAAATGTTGTGTGATAATTTGGCCAAATGTGTTTTGCAAGCTGAAATTCCATATCAGCGTCACTTCCAGAGGATATAGGTCTATACGTGCAGATGGCACATGGGTTGGAATAGTTAAGAGAAGGAGGACTGGAATAGACAGAGCAAAGCATCTTTGTGTTTTTATAAGTTGAAACAGTCATTATGGTATTGAAGTTATTGATGTTCATGTTGAATTTATGGTATTTTCCATGATTCCTTTGGTTAAAATAAAGCGCAGTGGCTGTTCTGTGAAATTGGCTGATGGTTTTTCTTGTTGGCCAAGGTATCGTAGTTGTGTCAATTTTTCAATATTCAACTTCAATATTCAACTTCTTCAATATTATTCAACTGGCTTTTCTAGCTTTGTTGTTCAGCCTCAGCTTCAAGCCCAGTGTATCTAATCTTCTTCCTTTCCTTTGCCTCATCTACTGCATCTTTCTACAGCACAATGATCTCTACAAAATAAGCAGTCGGTTGAGTATTGGAGCACAATACTGGGTCAGTTGTTAGGTTCGTGCTGGTTAGTTGCTGGCCTATGTCTCCTTGTATTTCCGAATCCCTACTCACCCTAACTGCCCTAACTTGTGCCTACTCAATAATAAATCTTCCCTGACTTGTTCACCTTCACATAGCCTAGAAAGGCAATTTGATGCCCAGGATACTCCCTCCTGACATTTTAAAATATGATCCATCTTTGGCTACTCTTGACTGCTGCTGCCAGGGACTTCAGCACTTGGCTATGTCACCTAAGAAATGCTTAAACTGAAATTAGGTCAAAAATATCCAAATTAATTTAATTTAGCACTGACCAGATGATAGCTGAAGCTGGAGGCAACAAATTAAGTGCTTTATGAATCCCAATAGTTTTCTGGGCAAGACTCATCAATGTGCTATAAAGATGGGTCTTGTTTTGAAAAACGGTGGTATACATAATAACATGAAAAGCAAAGCAGACACAGGAGGAGATGTGGAGGAGATTGATGGACAAGAAAATGAATAAGTAACACTGTAGCTATAGAGGCTTTTGGGAAAAACTATTCAAGTCTGTTTCAGTTTTCTGTTTTCAGTTTTAGGGTGCGAGTAACAATTAAGCATGTTACACTTTGAATTATTTTTACACGCATTTAGCCGTTATTTAGATATTATGTACCCCAGTCACGAAGCATTTTAACACCATACCAGCATGTAACACTGTCAGTCATTTGGAGGCTGACTAAGTGGTGGCAGGCGCAGTGGGATGTAAACAAAGCACGGAGAGATATGAATGTCACTGGCTTCTCCAAATTAAAGATAACTATGGATATCATAGGTAGATTGTAAAATAGATACACTTGGGCATCTGATAACGCATCTATTCCATGATCAAATTCTAGATTACATTCCCAGCATATGAAAGTAATGAGTTGTCCACTGTCTGTGAAATGGCTGGTGAATTTTAAAATCCAGTAGCCACTGACACTGAGGTCGGTGGCTGAAAAAGTTAGTTTCCTGCCATGTAGGGTGGTGAATGAGGTAATAACGAGCAATGGAGGACAGAGTTAAGACGTTCAGTCTACAGACAAATATGCAGACACTACACCGATATATAAAGTTAAAGCATTGAGGGCGGCGTTCCTTAATTTCACTGATCAACACTGAGCATTATTTATAGAGAAGTGGATAATGTAACGTCAGCTGACGTTAGCCAGCTTTAAGTCGGTTAGCAATGCTACCTGCGTCTCACATATATCATTAACTACACTCTCAAAACGACTATCTAAACCATAATTTGACATGCTGAAAACATATTAACAACTTTAGCTTCATTACAGAGACCAAACCAAGAAGGAAGCAGGTTAACGCCAGGCCTTAATGTCACAGACTAGTCTTGACAGGTCCCTAGCTTGTTAGTTGCCGTTAGCTAACGCAAAACAACGTTACCTTGTCTATCGGTGCGTGCCGGTGAGCGGCCAACGACCGTGCCAGAGACAATACGGTGTTAAAATAAAATCCCCGGGTTCCTCCTCCATTAAAAGACATGTTTAAATACGTTTAACTAGACTAAACAAATACAAGCATCTTCATTCAGTCGTCCCGAGGAAGAGGACAAGCGTATACACTGACAACTACGGCAAGTGCAAGAGTCCAAACAGAGCACTGCAAGGTCATTATCAAAAAATACTGTCAACAATGCTATAACGTGACACTAGTGCATTGACACTCTGTTATTAATACCCATCTATACACTGGAATTATGTAATACTGTTTATAATAGTAATGGGAATAATAATAATTGGACAAACACCACAAGTGCAGCAGTCCAAATCCACCGTTTATTTGTGAGCATGTTAGTTTTACTCAGACTGAAGGCACATAAACTGGGTTAACTGCCAGAACAAAAAAACATGTAGTCTTAACTTTCATTTGCTATGTGATTTTGTGGCAAAACAAGTTACTAAATAGTTTGCATGTAAACCTATGCCATACTCATACTCTACTAATAAGCTACAAACTCCAGTCTATAACATGGTATTAATGTTTCTGAGTGGAAGCAGTTGGCACATTGGAACCTCATTTGTTGTCAAAGTACAGGCAATTAATGTTACATAGATTAAAAATGTCATTAATCAAAACATGAATTATGAACTCATATTCTAAACGCAACTCCTTCTTCATGGAATGAGATGGAAGGCACCATTAACGGCATTTCTCAAATAGGCATGTCTATGTAATAAATGCAAAGAAAACATGAAGCAAAAACACCAAGACGAGATCTGAAAAGATCAGAAATGCCACAGACAACACCTGGCATTAAACGTCTGGCACCATTGCACTGTGTGCAACTGAATCTAGTTTTTAAACATCATCATTTTTAGAGAATAAGAACACATCTACATCAGACAACATTCAACAAAGATATTTCTCAGTCTCATAAAAGATTTCTAAATGAATCATACAACACATAGAGGCACTTTTATATAGCATCAACTTAATAGGTAATTTGATTTACAACATCTCTGCAACTTAAAAGCGATCCCATCTTAGACCATCTCAGTCAGTTTAGTGGAAATGTCAATGGTAATTGGTAAAAAAAACTCACTCTACCTAACCTACAGTATCACCTTAACTCCAATATGAATTACTGCTTAGTAAATCTGATGACAAAATGACTTAAGGCATTTCATTTTTAATTGCACTCCTTGATGTAATTCAGTTAATATACCTGTAGCCTCTGCATGACATGACATCTGAATGAAAATATCAAGTATAGTGATATCAGGTACTGAATGAAATAATGGTCTCAAATACTCTTGTGAAAAACGCCATTTCCTAAATACATCTACAAAAAGGCCTTTAGAATCATGATCTCTGTGATAATCTCTCTCATTTCAAGTAAAATTTGTTTGTCTATAGCCTACATCACATTATGTTGGGTTAAGTATTGGTTTCTCTTTGATTAAGTACATACATACAACATGAGCATAAATTAGCTCAAAGCACTGTAGGTAAAAGACACTTCTCTGTGCTGACAGTGTTCCCATTCTCTGGTCAAGCAGGTCTAGTCCTAAATAAATTCCTCGTTCCCTTCCCTGAGCTCTTAAGGAACTTCCTCTTTCTGGACTTTAAGAAGAGAGGGCAAGTGTAAGCGGTGACGCTGCATTTCGTAGCCTTTTCAACACAGATCACCCTTACACTTGTAATAGCTGGGTTATAAATAGAATCTAGAACAGAGCAATCCCTTTCTTGACAGATGGAGTAGAGGTAGATATTAGAACCTAGAAGCAGGGTGGAGGAGGCTGGTTTGGGACTTGGCCTGGTTAAGGTTTTGGATGGCCTGTCCTAGGGCTCCTGCTTGTGTAGCATTCGCTGGTGTGTCCATTTCAGTCCGTCTTCCAGACCTTGTTGAGGACCTTCACAACTTCCTCATAGATGATGAAGACTATGGCCACGTCCATACACACCCGACCCAGCCGAGGCACAGTACCTTTGTAGAACCTGAGTGGGACAGAATGAAGAAAAATGTGTAACTATATATAGAGTATTGGACGGCAGAGTCGCTTCCTATCGTCCATCATAGTCTGAAAACTTAATTCTTCTGCTATCACTCTGTTAATGAGATCCCGCTCCCCCAATCTTCTCGTCTACTTGCTCCTGATCATGCTCCAGTCTTGTTCAAAAAAGAAAATGTTACTCTTTCTATCATACAGGGACACAGGAATATTTGTTATATGTATTGTTTTGTTTGAGCTGTTTTAGCTGGGCGAGCTTCCAGAAATAGGTTTTGAGGTTGTATCTCACTTTGTTGGTTAAAAAAAGTGTTAATGATTGCCTATACAAGCCACCAGACTCTAACATTAACAATTTTACAGACAACCTTGCACGCACTGTAGATTTTAATATCAAATGACTCAAAAGGGAGACGCACTCAGCAGATTTTTGAACAGTCTGTTCTAACTACTGTGTGTGTAAACACTCATTTCTAAACCATCCTGAATAACCTCTTTTAATCTACAGTTCTCTCAGTAATGTGTTAAAGACTAGCATCCTACACAGTCAGTCATTTCTCTTCCTATTTTTCATTTTAACATATTTTCTGGAATCTGTGCTTTTGTGGAATGTGCTCAAGTGGGTGACCCCAGTGCAGTTGATCATTACTTCATGAAACCAAATATGAAACTATGAAAGCACCACACCACTCTGTCCACAGCACCAAAATAATCTAAATGATTTTGTGAAAATCAGGTAGTAATCAAGCAAATGAAAAATGGTGACATAATCAGCAACCACGGCAAAGTGTCTGAGTGGTCAGCTATGAAGCAGCCAGACCCACAACACAGGCCTATTCCATAAATAGGATTAGTAGAATATGGTACAGTTGGAAAAGAGGCCGCAAAATCACTAACTGCCCCTCTGTTGCACCTGTAGGTTCAGCTGCTGTGTGTGTGTGTGTGTGTGTGTGTGTGTGTATGTGAGTAGGATGGATATTACAGAGAATGCAGAAGCCCTGGCAGTCAAGAGCTGCTACCTATTTTTTTATTGACTCCTCAAAAGCATTCATAATGGATCACGAGAAGGCAGGAAATGGGATATAGAAAGACATCAGGAAAATATCACCTCCTTTCATTTGTGACCTTTTCTGCTTCTGAGCCAAAGATTAGTGAGTTGGCCACAACTAATGGAGCTAAATTTTGATATGAGGCCAAACTCATTTTTTCTTTGCAGCCCATACACCCAGGTGTCTTTTCTGGGCCATTAAAGTCACACTGAAATGAAAAATGTCTTTTTTTTTCCTTTTATCATACCATAAACCTATTTGACAATTTCTGCCAAAAAAATGACAAAAAAATTATTTTCTTGTACTTTTATATCAAAATCTCATTACTTTTACTTCCTGGAAAACAGAAAATCTTTAGTGGTGACTTCATGTATCAGGGGCATACATAAAAATTCCAACCAATAAAACCACACAGATTTTTGAACAATCCCACCTCTCCACCCCTCCCATCAAATAAAACGGCCTCTCTCTCCCTAATTGATATCTCATTGGTTTAGACTTTTGAATGATCCCTTCCTGCGTTATGTCCCGCCCCAATATCCTGTTTCAACAGGAAATACATCACATTAAGGAAACAAGATTGATGCAAACTCTTCCATAAACAAGGCCTGAATAAAACATGTAAAATTCTTGTAGTGTCTGTTTGTCATCCTGCTAAATTTACCATATGCCTTACTGTATTATATGTATATATACATCATGCCATTTACTGTGTGAAGTGCATATGAACTTACGCCACGGGTCCCTCATGCTTCATGATCTTCATCGCACAGTCCAGTGTGCTTTTGTACTTGTGAGCTTCGAGACCCTGTTGAATAACAAACAAACAGGTCAGTTTCATGGTAGACATTGAGTTCAGGGTCTGAGTAATTATGAGTGGTGAACACGACATTATTCGACAAATGTCTTACCTGCATTCTGGTCTTTATAACATCCAGGGGAGTGTTTCCGAACACGCTGACAGCTCCAGCAATGGCTCCAAACAGTCCAGTTATCAGAGGGTTAATGGCTTTGTTGGGGTCATCACCTTGGTAATTCAAAAAACGAGAGCTGATGTTGAGCTGCATTATTGATCGTATATGTTGAATATAAAGCAATGAAACATTCACTCTCTCACTCACACGCACAAAATTGCACACACCTTTGTACCAGTTCCTCATGGAAGTCATGACATAGAAGCGGATGGCCTGGTTGGAGCCTTGTTTCAGTACTGTGGCTGTTAGGCCTTGGTAAGTCCCCTTCAGTCCTGGGGATGCATCAGTAATATCATGTCAGAGAGTGCAGAATCCATGCAGTGTAAAACCTTCACAACTTGGTGGTTTCATTTCAATGTCAGAAACACAAAAATAAATTAACTTTACAGGAGTAATGAGGTTGAGGGAAAATATTATCTTCTACAAAATGACTCAAATCAATGGAAATGTGTGGTGGTGAAGGAGCAGCAGGTGGCAGTAAAATACAAACCAAACCCTGCACAAATGAAGAGATCTGCCCTCCTTACCTTGAGTTCTAACAATCTCCCTCACCCCATGGAAGAATCCCCTGTACTTTGGGTTTGCTGATGTCTGATCATGGATGAATTTGACCTAAAACGGCATCATAACAATAATAAACAAATACTGTATGCCAAAATACAAAGTGCTGTCAGATAAGCAGGACATAAAGGAAAGACGTAGTCCAAAGATTTTAAGGGTTGTGCAGACATTGAAAGTAGCGCTGTAATGTGCAAAATGACTTTCAGAATAATTTACTTGTATGGTAATTAACAGTAATAGCAAAAAAGTAAAAGGGGGGGGGGTGTAGGGTGACAGATCATTACTGATCTACAAAAATGGACTAGAAGACCAGGACTAGGACTAGGCAGGAGACGTTCCCATCCCACTGGACGGTGGTGGTGATGGTGGTCCTGAGGAACCTGAAAGACTGTGCTGGGTCCATAATTGAGCTGATGATCTCCAAGGGTAGATGAGCAGTCAAATTATTTGGAAATTGATCCTCAACTCAACAGTTTTAAGTGTTCATCTCCAAGTTGTCAACAGCACAGCCTAATGTGAAGCAGACACCTCTCTTCTGTACACAAACTCATCATCTGCAAACTTGAGCAGTTTAACAGATGAGTGGCCGAAGGGACAACTATTTTGCGAATGATAGACAAGTCTGACTTTACCTTGACAGTCTCCATGGGACAGACCACAACCACAGCCTCTGCCACTCCAGCCCCAAGACCACAGAGGAGTCCTCGCGTGCTATCTAGTTTACCAGTCTCATCACGCATCTTGTTACTAAGGAACTCAAAAACCCCAAATCTGTGATAGAGATGGAAGAAAAAAAAAGAGGGTAAACATTACAACTCGTGTCATGTTTGAGAATGGAGGCTTTGCAGTTACAAATCTCTTAGCAGCCATCATGGAGGTCCAGCAGAGAATTGGCTGTGCACAAGTAACAGCTAATTATATAACAACTGGGTGAGAAAAATAGGGATACCTGAAAAAGATTGTTGTGGTGTGGGTGTAAGTCAAATCAGTTATGTTAGAAGTAAAAGTGAATGGTCTGATGAGGTAAGTTTGTTTCCAAATTCGCCATAGGGTGACCTGAAAGCCCTCTATATTATCAAAGTGAATACATGTAATTGTAAGTGTGTGTGTTTGTGTGTGTGTGTGTTGGGGGGGAAGAGTACCTGACAGCTGCTTTTGGGATGGAGCCATAGAGCAGTGAGCTGAGGCCCCTGTAAAGACCCCTCACCCCATGATTATTCACTGTCTGCTTCACACAGTCAACTGTAGGAGAGACAGAGGGATGGAGAGGCAGAGAAACAGGGAATAAATTAGATGACAAGAACAGAGTAAGACGAAAAAGAGGCAAGCTGACCAAAACATTAATTACGGCACTCTGTCAGAAATACGAATATTGCACTGCTCCCAAGAAAGGCTGCTGCTAGATTAACTTAATGAGTAGCTGTACTGTTAGGAAAATCAGGATACAAGATATAATTATGACTATTTAGGTCTATATAATCTCTTTTGCAGCCCAAATAGCAGCCCTTCACACTGAGCAGCAGCAGACAAACATAATCTATGCCAAAGTTCACAAGTTCTCATCAAACAGATAACAGCAACTGAGGAACTTCCTGAATACACATTGGTTCATTCGAGCTGTTTGTACTCATGTTTGCTCTTGTGCACGTGTCTGCACTTACTAGGGATTGTTACTCAAGCAGAATAGATCAACTGCTGTAATCTAAAGGCCTGTATAGTGTCAGTCAACAGTCAACCACCAATCAGCTCCCCCAGGACCTGTAGACACCACTTATATTCAAGATGTTTTCATTTCTTCATTCACTTCCAAATGTTTTCATCACTCATTAACACATGTGGACATATGCAAACTACAGCAATTTAGGCTCTAATAATAATTACCTAACGCTTGATAATGCTGGTTAATAATGGCTCTGTTTATATCACATTTAAACAAGTGGTGACTCTGTGGTGCAGAACACACTCACTGAATTTGTTCGCTCAGCTTTTTCCATAAAAGACAGTAGGGCTGAAACGATTCCTCGAGAAACTCGAGTAACTCGATTACTAAAAATCATCGATGCAAATTCTTTGCATCGAAGCTTCGTTTAATCCATATAACTATATACACGCTCAGTGTTTCGCACGGATGATTATTACTGTTACACAACGCGCTGGAGAAAGAGAGAGAAAATAGCGAGGGGCGAAGAGAAGAGACAGGCCAAAGAAAACAACAGAAAGTGTCCAAAGTTTCGGATCCAGTGTTGCCAACTTGGCGACTTTGTCGCTAGACTTAGCGACTTTTCAGACCCCCCTGGTGACTTTATTTCTCAAAAGCGAGTAGCGACAAATCTGCCGACTTTTTCTGACCATGGGAAGCAATGTTAATGTGTTGAATCCCAAAGCATTTGGCAATAAATTGGTTCGGCTGATGCTGGTTTTCTCTACTTGCTTGTCTAATCCAGAGAGGTCTGACGGTCACAGCGCTTCCCACACACAGCGTAGCTCCCTCCCTCCGCTGAGAGCAGGGACTGTAGGATAGGGTCCACTTGTAATTGCTACCGGCGTACGCCGAAACTGGCCCGGGTGGGCGGAGTCAGCACTTAATATTAAAACGGGATGAGATGAAGGCTAGTAAAGAATGCACGTTAATTATGGCTATATGTTATGGCTAGTTAAGAACGTAAATCAATATGGTGGCTAGTTATGATGTCCCTAAGTTAGCCAAGTTTTGCTCAAGAAAATAACCACAGAAAATAAAATGCTGCAGTCAATTTGTGAAAGCCTGAGCTTCATTCATGTTATTATTATGATAGTCACACACACATACACACACACACACACACACACACACACACACACCTACTCCCCTCACAGTGATGCATAAAATACCCCAGAAAGCAAAATATCAGGTGGTGTAAGTAGCAATTGGAGCCTAAAATGCACCAGTCCAATACAGCAGGTATATTCAGTTTAGTTTGATTGCAGTGAGTAGGGTCAGCAGGTGTAGGGCAACCCTTCAACATAGTAAATAAATGTACATTAGCCAGTCTTATGAACTTGTATGATATTTAGGCCTAGTAATAAATATCAATAATAATTATTATTTCACCTCGTTTTCAGTAAATCACAGTGTCGTATGGACAGCTTCGTGCGGACAGCTTTTCTCTTTTGTATATTTACTATTGCTCTTTAATAAAGCAAAAGTATTTCTTATCCGATTACTCGATTAATCGATGGAATAATCGGTAGAATACTCGATTACTAAAATAATCGATAGCTGCAGCCCTAAAAGACAGTAACATCTGGAACTTGAAACAAGCAGCAAAAGACGATGCACTATTTTTGCTGGTTTCAATTCAAAATTCTTAAGTGTATTTCAAATTAAATCAATTACACGATAACAATCGCTAGCCATTACATGTATAATACATACACTGTTTTTAATGCATTTTTCTTGTTGATTAATCTGAATGTTGTGGTTTTGCTGTGTGCCAATGCTGGGGAATTAATGTACAGTAATTGTCCACCCATATACACAAATATTGTTTTCTTTTAGGTTGTGTAAGAATTCTTTGATTAAGCTCTAAAATCATTGCCAGTGTTGATGTTGTGGAAGTTATGGGTTAGATGCATGATTTTATAGTCTAGTTTATCAAAACGTATGCAGGAAAGAAAAAAATGCCTCATCATTGGTGGCTGTGCATCCCTGGAACAACTCCCAATGGTAAACAGTCATTTAATTAATTTAATTAATTAAATGACTAATTAATTATTAATTAATGATTAATTAATTAATACAGAGGTATGCATACTAAAACATATAAATACTCTACCAAAAGGAAATACAGCTTTATTATTGGACCACGTGACCTTAGTAAGGAAATAAAGGTTACCTTCACAGGCTAAAGCACAGGTTAACAGTGAAGCAAATAGTACTGGTGATCAGACGATGTCTCCATTCATCATTCTGATAGTCATCAGTATTATAGTCCTAGTTAATAGAACAGATGTTGACCAAAGACTCACCAATGCCTCTGTATTTGGGGGGGTTGGCCTTCTCATCTAGCTGCAGCTGTGTTTTCACATACTCTGTAGGGAAGGTGATGCAGATCTCTATGCCTCCTGCAATCCCACCTGAAACATCAGAAAAACAGCCTGTCAAGCTCAGACTCACTTGGCCACAAGAGCAAGAGCCAAGAAACATTAAATTTAAATTTTAAAAGTGTTTTCTGTCAACACTGCACAAGTGCATATCAGGAAGAAATGAACATTATTTGACAAATTGCATCAACAGACCAAGCCCTGCTAGCAACTACTATAACTAGAACCAGTTACTGATTATAAAAATTATCTATCTGTCCTTTAGTCTAGTTCACCATCTATTTGCTATTCTGTGCTGCCTGGTAGACTTCAGCAGAATAAAGGCAATACTTGAAAATGCCTGTTTTGAACAAAGAAAATGTGAAATGTGTGGTTTTAATAGGCCAAGTTGCTAACTAAATTGTATCTTATGTTTTTACACGTTACCAATCATCTTTTTTTTATTATCAGGAAATCAAACTCTATATTTTCTTTAATATATCTATATGACCGCTTTTGCACAAGAGCAGCATTTCTGTAGTTCATCTACAATATGGCCTGGTTCCACCTTAAAAGCCAGGGTGTCACACATCTGCCGTTCAACAGCAAATAGAAACAGGGCAGCTGATTGGCTGATCTGATCTTAGTGTGATTCTGCCCACAAGATACTCCCCTTGGTCCTGCTCCAACTCAGGGGGTGTGTGGCTTTCAAAACACTGACTGTTCACCACAGTGACACAGACCTACAGATAGTGGTCTGATTCCACAAAGCCATGTGAACTTTAAAGTGAAATGCATCAGTCCAAAAAGCTCAGCGTGCAAAAGTTTTTGAAGTTTGACAAACTATCCTATTACTACTTTCGGTGGTAGTGGTAAATATTCAAATTAAAACTCCTCGTCGTGAACATCTAAAAATGGCCCTCTGTAGATGCTTTCAACTTAAACATGCATGCAGCTTCCTACCACACTGTCATGCAGGGCGCTCCAACCCGAGTGTTTCCAGCCTACGCTCACACATGCAAGGCCAGGCTCGTAGTGCATGTGCAATCACAGGAGGTCAGTTTAGCATTCTTCTTCATGGCAGTTAGACAAACCACTGTTTCTTCGCCCAGACACATAGCATTTGTCCAGAGACAAACAGCATTTTGGTACCAAATGGGAGCTATAACAGTGCTGGTTTTGACACACGCCAGCATTCCTTTGGTTAGAAAATGGCTTTAGGGCAGTGGCTGTACCTACACATTAAGAACAAATCAATCAACCAATCCACGTCATCACCTGCAATGTCAAGCCTTCATTCAGTACCTGAATTTCTTATATGTCCTGGTATTCAAGCTGGAAAGAAGAAATGCAGCCAGTTTATCAAGTCTAACATGTATGGACACTTGACTAATGGGTTTAGTGTGAGTGTGTGGTCAGGCTCATCAACTATTGGACATATATTGCTCTTTGCAATAATGCTAAATTAATGTAGCAGATGCTTCTTCAGATTAAAGTCGTTACTGTTGGTCATGATTCAGTAGGATCTCTTTGTAAAAGTGGGCCCAGTCATGCCATGTTTTCCACTCACCCTGTTTCAAAAATCTTTTACATTTGCTAATACTGACAGTGCTTTTTGCTCAGTATAGGACACATCATGACCACTAGGTTCAGCAAATAGCTCTGTGCCACTGCCATTTGTTTTGCTCCCTTCACTGTTGTTTTGTTAATTTATGCCTTCAGTGAAGTAAGTATAGTATCAAACTATAGTGATTATAGAGTAATTCTAGTAATTCATGGACAAATTTCCTTGAACATTAGTATCCAGAGTCCATTTTTTATATTTTCTCTTAAATACTAACGTTTAAAGTCAAGTTCCAGCTTGACTGTCACCATTTAAAATACATTGTATGTGAATTTTGTGTGTACTACTGCATGGTTTTGGCCAAAATAAAGAAAGCATAACCATAACAATTTCTCTAAATACTTTACCCACACTGTAATAGTGTCGGCTTCTTTTCCCCAATGGTTATGTCCTACTCATTTCCGAAAGTGTTCTAATTCCTTTGCTGCTAACATCATGTTTTTGAATGAACATCCGGGCACTTACATCTTTGTGATATCAGTGGGAAAATACCATGTCAGATGCTGTTTCAGGGGGGATCATAGTTGTTTTTATAAGACCTTGGCATGTGGCTGATGTTGTCATTCTCTTCCAACCACTGGGTGACGACTGACTTGCTGACTTGCCTTGTCATCCTGTTAGACGCCACTTCTATCAAGGTAGACATCATCAATGATGCTAAGGTGGACTGTGCTTATAGTGATTAGAATTTGCCCATAAATCTCATACTTACCATCTCTATCTCTATCCTTCCTACTTCTCTAGACCACCTTTCATGCAGATTTTGCTACGTTAAAATCAAAACTAGCCTGAAAATATTATCTTAACCGTATGTGACCCTGTATAACGAGGTCCTGAACTGAGCTGGGGATAGGCAGGTGTGTTGTAACCCAGGTGAATGTGTGCAGCGTGTACCAAGGCTGACTGAGCAATGTGCTTTGTCATCATGGCTCATGGAAATGAACAGAAAGCAGCGCAAGCCTCGGAGACCCTTCTGAGCACGCATTAAGGGCACTGGATCACTAGAAAACACCAACAAAACAAATGGAAAAATAAAAAACCAACCAACCTTTTCTTTGAAGATTAGCGTTTAAATATGATCATGAAACAAATAATGACGTATATTCAGAAATAGTGCGATTGACTGTCTTTCTTTTGCACAGCCCTTTGTTGCATCCTATTGATGTCGCAATGTTGCCAGTAATTGGCTTGTAGTAAATGCTTGCAAGGTCTTATGTGAAATGTTTCAACATCTGTCACTGATTGACTATTAAGACAGGTCAGCAATATCCCTATCTGACTAAGAAGAGTCCAGATTAATCAAGTTTCTGTGAAGGAGTGTTTAAAAAAATCTGCAGCGCCAGTACACACAGCATCCACTGCAAAATAAAATAAGGAATGGGCATCTACAAAAAGAAGAGGCTCTTTCTCTGTGTTTAAGTTTATGGGTCCCAGAACTTATGAGACTGTCAAACCTCCAGTCGCAATTAACCTGCGTGAGTACAAATACCCACAGGCTTGGTAGGACTATGGGATGAGGGGACTTGACTAAAACAAGAGGGAATGTAAATATGTGAACAAAATGCGCACGCGCGCGCACTCACACACGCGCACACACACACACACACACACACACACACACACACACAGTGTAGTAGCTACTCTGCCCTAAGCTTGGACTAAAATGACAGCAGTGGTTGTGGTTCAAAAACACTTACAGGAATTTGCCCTCTATTTCCTGTTTTAACCCCTTGGTGTTGTTGTTTTTCCAATATGAAGCCGTTCTGGCGGCGGTGCCTTTAAGGGACTAAGACAAGCCGAGGAGGGCGAACTGTCACCATAACTATTCTGCCTTTCCCCTCCTGCAAAGTTATATGCAAACAACAAAACCTTTCCTATGCATGCTAGACCGCACACTTTCAGAGAATAGTGTTGTAGCCTACCGCTCACTTCTCCAGGCTTTGGTCATATCTGCAAACCATTTGACACGGGTCCAGTCTTGTAACTTGTAAACAAATAAAAACAACCCTCCTGCACGGTCACACCGAAGCAAGTGCCTGTCGAAAAAAACTTGGTGCTACTCGGGCCGAGAGCAAAACTTCCTTACCTGCCAGAATAGCTTTGCCGGGGTGCGTTAGCTTGACTTTCCCCGACGGGGCTGCAGCGGCCAGACACTGCGGTCTGCGAAACGGGCTCACAAACGGAGGGGCTCCCGACATGTTCGCGGTAGCCTAGCCTAACTTATTTTGTCAGACGGTTCGTGCTCGAGCGCCGCAGACCAAGTCAGCCTTCAAGCCTTCATGCACTCTGGTGCTTTGGTCGCCGTGCGGTCACATACAAAAGGCCAGGCAGGGTTGACCATTGGACTTGGTACTGATCTGAAGTTGATAATGTCTGTGTACTTTTGACAGTGAAGTTCCCTCGCCGGCCCAGATGCTGATAGTGTCGAGTCAGTGTGCGCGCAGGGCGGGGCGCGACACTTTTCCCCCTACACGGAAAAACGCCATGTTATTCACAAACATTTAAGGAGGACCGGAATAATGCTTAATAAGGGTGTTAATTAGGTCTCTAACTAGGGTTATTCCACCTAAATTCATGGTAAACTATTGTTATCATAGGCTGTTGATGATATTGGTAATGGTCGCTCTTCTGAGAGTTCAGCCTCTTGGTAGGGTAAGTCATAATTTTAAGGAAGCCTAGCCTGCTCTAGGAGAAACACAATATGACTATAATGGGAGCCCATGACTTTTGAGGCCCTATGCTCAATAGCCTATCACATCTACATTTAGGCTACATTTCACATTTTAGTAACAGTGCAATAATAGAATATGTTTCAATCCCATAATCACTAAAAATTACAAGCAACCAAAAGTAAGGAGCGCAAAGGTGTGCCCCTAAACACTGGGACCATAGCAGGACAATGTTGGAGTGAGGGCCAAAAGATAGAATAAGAGCTAAGCAAAAGAGATAAAATAGTTTTTTCTATGTTTTTTCAATAGTTTACCAAAATTATGGACCTGTGGAATTTAGGTTCATGCCTGGATGTGGAAAGGGGAAATAGGCCTGCAGTATTTTCAAATTCAGAAATTCACACTTCCTGCCTGATTTACTGTATCAGTGGTCTCATCTTCAACTCTTCAACTCCATTTTAGGCCCTTCTTCCACTAAATGCTACTCATATCTCTGATGTTGCTTTTCTTCTGGCACAGCTGTGAGCCGATCCCTGATCTGACAGTAAGTTCAATGTCCTTTAGGCGTTTTTGTAGTTTCTTCAGGGAGTTCAGATATTGTACCACAGTCTGTGTACAGCTTTCCACAGCTAGATATGATGAATATGATGGGCTTTTTGAAGCTGTCGTCACCTTGCAGTTTGTGTTTGGCATCTAAAGCCTTGCATGATCTGGGCTTCTACCTCTGTCAGCCAAAGTGAAGCCAGCTGTCAGAAAGTTAGAGTAATGTTTAATGCTGACTTCAGTTTTAATGTACAGGTGAAGAAAGTGGTGCAGTCTTGCTTCTTTCAGTTGAGAGCAATTTCCAAAAAAAATGTTGTTTGTATAATTTAGTAACCTAGAGAAAGTCATTTATGCCTTTGTCTCCTCACATTTAGACATGTAACTCTTTCTTCTGGCATCAATCAAAAGTCTCTTTCTCATCTCCAGCATGTACAAAATGCAGCAGTGGGGATTTTAACTGCTACAAACAGACAAAATAACATCACCCTAATTCTGGCATCCCTTCACTGATTACCTGTCAGGATTAGAATTGTATTGATCGCTTTTAAAGCATGGATAGGCCTGGCTCTAAGTTATATCACAGACATTTTAACCCGTATAAACTAGTGTGCAACCTCAGATCCTCGTTCCAAAGTCCAAAGGTGAGTTTTTGCCATCAGGCCCCTTTTGGCTCGGGAACAACTAGCCTGGGGAGCTTAGACTAGCAGAATCAGTGCCATCTTTTAAACCATTTCTTAAAACTCATTTATACTTGCTTTTATGTACCCGCTACTTATATCTTATTTTATGAGCATGATGTTTGCTTTTATTTGATTGTTAAAGCACATTGCAGACTCTGTTTTAAGAGTTTTAAGAGACATATTTGTGCATTAGTGTTATGTCAATTGAGTTTCACATCTGCATGGTAGGCTATACTGTGGATATATTTCTGTATGTTGTTTCTGGATAATTTAATTGAGATAAAATGCATGTAATAAGTGAATTATGATGGTTTTATTATGCTCAGGCTCTTCTGGGTATTTTCGTATGAATTTCCAGGGTGTAAGTGAGAACCTTAAGTGAGATCCATGTGTATTTTTGTGTGTCCTATGGGTATTTTTGCTCCCTTTGAGCCTTAATATAAGGCAGTTTCATTACTTTGTAACTTGTAATCCATATAAATTATTCTGAAACTGTAACACATAACTTTTAGTTTTCACTGGCACACTGCCATCTTGGATCAAGGCAGCACAACTGCAATACTACACTTACATATGGTATAATACACTAATATACACTAGTGAGTGACTGAATGAGAGTACATGTATTTGTCTGTGTGTGAGAGTGAGTAATGCCTTTTTTACCAATATGTTTTAGGTCAAAATGCAAAGCCTTGGTGAGGTCCATGGATAATGACAGAGATTATAATCATTATAGTAGTTAAATGAGTAGAATTTCTGTTATATAAGTTTCTGATTGTGTGTTATGGCTGCTCTAAAGAATTGTTCTACCCTCCAATAAAGGTGTGCTTTGATCTTGGCAGGATGTCTTGCATTCCTCTCATGCTGTCTCTCCACAGAGCATTACTTAACATTTTCTGGATGGTGAAAAAGTCCACTGCTTTCTTCTTGTGAAGAGGCTGTGAATATGATTATAAGAGCTGAAATGACATCACATTTTGATAATCGAGTACTCTCTAGTGGTTCTCAATGTGGGGTCCGGGGACCACCAGGGGTCCTTGGGAGGGTTCCAAGTGGTCCCCAGCAAATTGATAAATTGTTAAACTTCACCATTATTTTTTATTATTTAGAGGCTGTTTTGATCATATTTGACTGTTATCTCTCTACCTACAATAGACAGTCAAGGAATTTTGGACAAAATCATATCTAACAATAAAAATATTCTCAGATTTGGGTCCGAGAGACAAAATCTCATCAAATGGATTCTGTGGCCGTAATGTGGATTAATTTAGGGTCCTTGATATGAAAAAGGTTGAGAATCACTGCTGTAGATTATGGTTTCTGTCCAAGAGATTGCTAACTGACAATTGATGATTAAAGTCTTGAACTGCTGCTATTTTTATTTTCATATCTCCCTTGATATTAGATGAACTTTTCAGTATGCTCTTAGAGAGCTTGACCCCCAAAAAACTAGCACTATCCAGCCGGCTTTTCCGCTCCCCTGCCATGAATAAGCACCGTGATTCTTCCCAAAGGACTCTGAGGACCAAACATGCTTACTCACGTGGATGGGAAGGAAGGGAGGAAGAGAGGAGGAGGGGAGGAGAGGAGCCACCTCCAACATACAGGCGAGTGTCTTCTTTCAACTCACCTCATAACACATTTTTTCAGGATTTCATGGATTTTGCATGTAGTTCTTTTATTCTCTTAGTATTCTAATGTTTTATTCATCTTATGTTACCTTGTCTCTAATTTTTGTCTGGAATTTTTTTTATTGTTTATCGTGTTGGTTTTGGGTTTTATTCAGTAGTTATTGCTTGTAAGACAGTTTGTTACTGTTTTGAAAAGTGCTATATAAATAAAAGCGCTACTGTGAGATGTTTATTCTTTCACTGTCTCTACCACCCGGCACGCACGCACGCACACACACACACACACACACACACACACACACACACACACACACACACACACACACACACTTACTGTTTAAATAGACCTCAGTTCTGGCATAGAACATACAACTTTACTCTACTCCAATTGTGCTTCATTCAATGACACTTTACAAAGATAATATAAATGGGAAGAAATAGCTGACTATAAAAACGTGTCCAGAAAATCTGGTACATAAAATTAGTGGCCGAAATCTTTTAGCTCATACATTGACTTTGTGTTAGCTACGTAAAGCTACACCAAAAACACGATCTAAGCAAAGCAAACACTTCATGGTGATCCTGGGGAGATGTGATCGAAATGTTCTGTTTCCATTCAGGTTTTCTAAACCCCAGCTTGTGAGTGTGGGATGTTTCTCTCACTCATGTACTTCCTCTTTGTTCGTGGTCCTTTGGTTTTTTTCTGCAGTCCAGATGATACCGCGCATGCTCCATTTGTCTCCTTCATTGTGCCCTATCCCCGTTAGACAGAGCTAAGCTAGGCTAGCTGTCAGTCCACTGAGCAGCATCAGGGGCACTCAAGGCTTTGCAGATTCTCCTTGCAAAAACAATTTGCACTGGTATGGGATATTACCGCTACTGAAGCATTTTAGTCGTAGCATTGAGCTAATAATAACTGTTTGACTAACTAGACTGTTAGGAGCTAATGTTTGCTAACGTTACATTTCTCTCCAAGGTTAGCCAGTTAGCTAGCATGTCGAGCTATTCAGCTAAGGTTAGCTATGTTATATAATGATGTTTAGCCTTGTAATGAACATTTTAATCCTCGGATGATAGGTTTGCCTTTGTGTTTGTGTTGAGATTCACAATTGTAACGTTAGCTACCCAAGTTAGCAACTTTAACATTGTGGTGGCTAGCTAGCTGGCTGCGGAGGGGTGTGTGTGTTGGGGCAGAATACTATGAACGCTAGCCAATGTACCTGGTGAATCCCTTTCTAGCTAGTTGAGTAGCTAACGTTACTGCAGCTCAGCCAACAGCTAGCTAGCTGTCAAGTAAACCCCCACACCTCTTTCACTGACCCATCTGCTGTCCTTTGTCCCAAATAAGCATAGTGGCACCACTAACCTTTTGTTCATAACAAAGGATCTGTTAGGCACTTTTTTCTTCGTAAGTAACCTCAGCTTTCAAAAACGGTTATTGTTATAGTGGAGCTATATTCAGAAATCGTGTGCATTTGAGCGTCTTTATATGCCGAGGACGAGGTAGGGCCCTTTTTACAACCTTGAGGCATGTTGATCACAATACAAATTAACGTATTCTTCTGATGCTCAAACATCAGCAACCATACCCATTTCATATATTTCTATTTTAATTTTGAAGTCTTAGTTTGAGTCAGATTTAATCTGGGAGGAGGGGGGCTGGTTCTTGCTCAGTGCACAAGCAGCATCATGGTTCAGTTGGGATGCAGACCTAGCTGCTGTTAGCAAGCTTCCCTCCTGGCTCTAAAGGAACAATATGTTCCCTTCAGCTGGAGCTCACTGGGGAACTAGTCACTTGCTTGTTGATGATTGATATATTCCAGTTTTTTTTGATTGCATGGGATACCTGACAAAACCACACTCATAGTAGGACAGTGCTGACTGACATTAAATCTGCTTTGATTTTGTTGACTGCTGATTGCCCTGTGCTGTCACTTTAATTCAGGATAAGCTATTGCTAGTGGTGCACCATCACTGAAGACTCAATGTAACGTTCATCCCTGACTGAATGATTATTGACTTACAGATCACTCGGAATGCCTGTGGAAGAGTGAAAATGTCTAGTTTGGCTTCTCATGCTGTCTGATTTGTACAATTACATGTAAAATCGTGGTTGTTATTACAGAGTGAGTTAAAGAGACATGAGAGTCAGAGTCACTCATCACTTGACTCACTTGACACTTGTCTCTTTTTATTTTATCTAGCATAATGGCTGTCCCTCCTTCATACTCAGACCTGGGCAAATCTGCCAAGGACATATTCAGCAAGGGCTATGGTGAGTACTCCAACAACCCTACTACAACCTGTTCAAACCTGGAGTTTCAGGGTGTCCAGCTGTGAGACCCATGTCCGGTGTGCGGATGTGCAAGCTAGAGAGATCCATAAAAATATAAATTTCATCTTGGTGGCAATGGGGCAATTTACAAAACAAGCTATCTTTCACAGGTGAAAATAAATATGTTGGCTTTAAACTACACATAACAAAAGTTCAGGACATGAAATTTCGCCATCTAAAAATATGATGATATGCATTGTGGAGTTCAAAAAATGTTAATGCAATCTCATCTGCGGTCTGATATCTAAGAAATGACATTCAGAATGGTCTTTTCTCTTTTGCATTGTTTGAACACTAGAGCATGTAAGGCATTGGAGATGAAATTGGTACTGAAGATTATTTGAATTGGATTTACAAAGGTCTTAAAAAGTTTTAAATTTAACTTATAGAAACCGGTAGTCACCATGTTTATGATTTTTCCCTCAATAAAAAGGGATTTTTTTCAGTCATAATTCAGATTTTGCTAAAAAAAAATAGTAATATATACACATATATATATATATATATATATATATATATATGTGTGTATATATATATATATGTGTATATAGTAATATTGAACCGTGAACCCAGTATTGTGTATCGAACCGAACCATGAGCTGAATGTAATTTCATCCCTACTTTAAACTTCATATCGACTTTACTTTGAAGTAATGCCCAGTCTGTTTTGTTGTATTTGATGTGATTAATTTGCTTGTTTTTGAGCACCTGTTGACTGCTTACACAAAACTCCATCTTTTGAACTCCACCAGGCTTCGGTGTCGTGAAGCTGGACCTGAAGACCAAGTCACAAAGTGGAATGGTGAGGAGACTTTCGCCTGTCTTTACCTTCTCTCACCCTCTGGATGCTTTCTACCTAATACATTTCCCCGCCCTGCCTTGTCCTGCCTTCACTCGGCATCATTTATGCAGTCTCTACCCCCCACCCCCCACCCCACCCACTGCCATCATCACCAAAAGAGAAAGAAAGAAAACAGGAACATTAAAAAAAACCTTTAAAATCCATGCTTTTGTAACTATAAGTGAACTCCTTTGAGCTTTAAGGTTTACAGGTTGACGACGAGTGGCGCTGACACTGCTGTGCTTGGCTTAATCTGTGCTTTATTCTAGAGAAACACGACAGGCCCGTATGCATTAGTGGCCTGTCTGTCTCTCTACCTGCCTTTCCTAACCCCTGCTCTGTCTCCACGCTGCTGCCCTCTGTCCTGGACTGCTCTCACTCTAATGTAGATGGTAAGACCTGGTCCCAGAGCTAACGGCTCCAACTGTCTGTGTGCTTGGAAATGCAAGCGGTTGTTGTCAATGGGTTTTTGTCCTGTTATTCAGTCATGGATGTTTTTCCATTGTTGTTGTTATCATCGTTCTTTCTTTGTGAAAATCATTTCATTATGATGAAAATCAGTGTAATTTCTAGCTTTTGTGTTTCTTCCATATTCTATTATACCACTATCAGTCATTTCTCACTGTTCGTCATGAGTCTCATTTCTTTGTAGAGAATGTCTTTGGCTGTACTCAGTCCAAACGTCTTTTCATCATCATCTTTTCACATTATAATTTGTCACAGTCTTTTGTGTTGTTGGTTCTAATTGGTATCTTATAGGGTTGCATGATTAATCACATTGAAATTGCTATGTGAACATCTAAAATTATATCTAAAACGCATAAGGCTACAATTTTAAAAGATATTATACATTTTCAATTTTACACTCTCAATTAAACAAGCTTGTTAGATACACATCTGTGGAAGAGCTGCACTACACATTTTCTGACAATCAGAAACCAGTCACCAGAGGCAAAGTTGAATAGGTAGAGAGGAGTGTGTGTGGCCAGTTGGGCACTGAAAGAAGAGGAGGAAGAAATGGAAATGTTGGAAAATGTTACAAAATGTGAAAATAATGAAAAAGTCCACAGCTGTATTGCCCAGTGGATATTTTGATCAGTTGTGGTGTATAAACTTTTGAAAATAGGCTGCAGCTTAAATTATTTTCATATTCGTAGGATGTATTTTGTTATTATGATCTACATGTCTGTGGACATGTCATTTAACTCCCTTATATAACCGTATTTTATATACAAATTGTGTTCTTTCCCATGATGCATTTCTGTCGATGACATATATATCTAATTAACTATAAGTTAATTTAGATCTCAGCTCTCTGGCTCCCAAGTTGATCATCTGCTTTCATCTCTTGTACAGAGAACACAGTAATGTTAGGCAACTTGGCTTGCTTGTTAATGTTAGGAACTGAACCGTTTGAAAACATATGTTATAACATACATACATACATGTGCTTTATTATAAAATGCAAGAGTGTGTGGTCTTACAATCATATAAAGATTTAGCTATTTAACTAGCTCTTTAACTGTGTGCTTTGGCCTTGTCACAAGGAAATTTGAGATATTGTCTCAATTATATTGCAGTGCAAATCACAATTGCAATATTTATCAAAGCGCTCAGTGTGTTTTTGTCCATCTCACCCAGTCCTCATGTCTTGCATGGACTAGCATTACTGTTCAGGGTTTTCTCACAGTTCTCTGGCTGTCTTGCTTTACAGTATTGATGTATTTAATGTTACATGTCTGTCATCGTCCTAGCTGTCATCCTCCCATTTCTCACACTCTAATACTGTTTCTCCTTATTTCTTTACAGTTTCTGCTCACGTAGTTCATGAATCATTAAGTTTGGCCTCAGTTGTAGTTAGCACATTTTTTTTCCTAGTGTGTTTTCCCTCTGTAATTTAATGTCATGCTTTGGATATTCTATACACATACTCTCTGTATTAGTCTGTTTTATTATTTTCACACTTTTTGTCAGTCAGTGTATATTTGGCCTTTCTGACTGACTGTGACACACTAATGCTTCCTCCCCTGTGTCACCCTCCTCCTCCTCCTCCTCCTGTCAGGAGTTCAACACATCTGGCTCCAGCAACACAGACACAGGGAAAGCTGCAGGGAGCCTGGAGACCAAATACAAGATGAAGGAGCTGGGCCTCAGCTTCAACCAGAAGTGGAACACAGATAACACGCTCGCTACTGAAGTCACCGTGGAGGACCAGGTAGGTGTATGTCCAAAGAGAAAGTGTTGAAATTTGTTTAAATAACTGATGAAATTGCATTGTGCGTCTTTTCACTGGTATGTTGACGTTTTTAAAGGCTAAAAAACTGCAATGTTACTTTCTCTACAGCTGGCTCAAGGACTGAAGGTTGCCTTGGATACGTCTTTTGTACCAAATACAGGGTGAGTCTTAATTCATTTGTATGAATGAATGACACATACTGGAAGTGACCCATCCCACACGGGATTACATGACACATTATGTAATAGATATAAAAATAAACAATGGGCAAGGCTTGGCAGGATTGGGAACCCTGAATGACCCAAGCACAGTGGGGAAAGCCCCGACTAGCACATCCTGGTTGTCTTTCCATCTTTTTGTTAATAATTAGCTGCTATCCTGATGCTTGAGTTAAACCCCACTGGGTTTTTGAGTAATCCCTTCTGCACTTAATCCATTTTTTTTTTCATTTTATTTTCCACTGGCCTATTGCCACAAACATTAGAGTCCTACAGGAATCTAGGCAGCGAAGTGAGAATAAACCAACATCTATAGTCCATGTTATGTTCCTTTCCAGGAAGAAGAGCGGCAAGCTGAAGACGGGCTACAAGCGCGACTACATCAACCTGGGCTGCGACATCGACTTCGAGGGTCCCATCATCCACGCCGCTGCCGTGCTGGGCTACGAGGGCTGGCTGGCTGGCTACCAAATGGCCTTTGACACCGCCAAGTCCAAACTGGCCCAGAACAACTTTGCCCTTGGATACAGGGCCGGGGACTTCCAGCTGCACACCAATGTGTGAGTACCAGACCCCACTGCTCTGATTTTGATGAAACGTAGAGGCATGATGCGTCTTCGCACTGTGTTCCAGCGATCCTTACAAATGATACTGATTGGCCTAATGGGGGCATTAAAATTAAAGGTCAAAATTTAAAACTCGCACATGATTCCTCACACACCACTGGTATCTTGATGACACTTGGAGGGATCATACATTTTGGCACTGTGTTTTGCTGTTTAAAAAAATTAGACTGATTGGCCTGATGGGGATGCTATAATTAAAGGTCAAAATTTCAAACTTTGAAACTGCAACACCACTGGCCTGATTTTGATAAAACTTTGGGGGGGTGATGCATCTTGTTGCTGATTGTTGCTGAGGGATGAGAACAGATGAAAATTAGCCCTGTCAAATAAATGTAATAAATAAATAAATAAAGAAGTAAATTGGCCCAAGGGGTGCATGTATCATTAGTGGAGCATTACTATAATTTTTATTCAGACAGTGGGGACGTGGAAAGGGAGACACAGTAGTGAAGGTTTAGTGGGGGCACATGTGTGGTTTCACTGGTGGAATACTTAACCTCTGGACTATCTCTGGGCGTGCTATTGGTCCGGAAAGAAGTAGGTTTAATATCGTTCTTTCTCTTAATGACTGTCCCGTCTCCCTCAGTAACGACGGCACTGAGTTCGGCGGGTCCATCTACCAGAAGGTGAACGACGAGCTGGAGACGGCAGTCACTTTGGCCTGGACAGCCGGCAGCAACAACACTCGCTTTGGCATCGCCGCCAAATACAAGCTGGACAAAGACGCCTCTCTGTCTGTGAGTGCGCCGTCCATCCATTTACACTGTCGTTTCATATTCTGATCTATTGAGGTGCTCACAAAAACAACGTTGTGATGTCTCATGACTTAACTTGTTGAACCCTTCAGGCCAAAGTGAACAATGCCAGTCTGATCGGAGTAGGCTACACCCAGAGCCTTCGGCCAGGTATGCTTTGAGCCCCAACTTTCTCTTATGTTTATTGTTATAACTCTGTATTAGTCGTACTTTCTTGCTCATGACTTCTTAATTAACTAACATTCTGTGTTGTTTGAAAGGATGAATTCTTACGCAAAGAAAATGTGATTTGGTAAACCGTTTCCGTGCCATTCGTGCTCTGCAAATTCTTTTGTTATTCCTCGTTCCTAAAATGTTCCTCACGCCTTTTGCAGGGGTCAAGGTCACCCTCTCAGCCCTGATCGACGGGAAGAACTTCAACGCCGGCGGACACAAAGTCGGCATGGGCTTTGAGCTGGAGGCATAAGGGGGAGAGCGAGATCCACCAACAAAGAAGAGCCCAGAACCAATCGCCACACACTCCTCCGGTCCACAGACACACACACACACTCTCTCACACTATCACCCCAGTCCACCACCACCACCATCAAGTAGCTCCTCCTCTCTGGTCCCCCTCTCTCTCTCACACACCTGTACATACAGCGATCCCCCTTACGCACACATTCAATGAGCATTCTTGGCAGTAATAGGCGGGTCTCGGCATCATGTTTAAACACACCTGATAGGGGTAACGACAATGGAGACGGTGTGTTTTATTGATCCTTTTAGTTGACAGTGCATAGTAAGACTGTGGGTTCATGTCCTCTTATGGTTAATGAAGTGGCACTATTTATCTCCCTGTAGGTCTTGGCTGAAGTAGTCCTTGGTGTAAATGTGTAGCTCCTTTAAGCCTGTGTTGTTCCCGCCTTCCTTAAAGCATGTCTGAATGAAAACCTGGATGCAGAGCAGAACATTTGTTTGCTTGGTTAAAAATGGTGCTGACTGTCTTGTGTGTTTTTTGTTTTGTATCGGTTTGAGTCAGAACATTTTTGGTTTTGTTGTGGACCATTTAATCAATATAAATGTTTTATAAACTGTTTATGTTGTTGAATTGCTGTGGGTCAAAGTTATGAGGGATTGTGAGTTTCAGCATAGGTGAAGACTGTTTCTGCTTGGATTGAGTAAAGGTCTGCGGAGGGTTCAGTTGTATTGTTACTGTCAGCATAGATAGTTTTAGAAGAGTATTGGAAATCTGTTCAAAGTAGTCCTAAATGGTCTCCTCTTTTAATCCTTTGTGACTACTCATAGGTGAAATCAATATAGTGGAATCTTCCAGTAGGTTGTGTAGTTAGTTGGCATTTCTACACTATTGTTTTCATCTGTCTATTTCAGCACAGCAGTCACAAACGAAGTGATGTCACATGAGAATATTTTGCATTTGCTTGTTACCTTGCTTTAGGTATCGTGGCACCAGGCGTCAAGTCTTATTTGATGGAAAGTTGTTTGCTCATGTTGCTCGGGAACTGCGCTCATTGCTGTCACTGCTCTCTTTTCTTCAAACAATCTACACTCTTCAGACCAGTTCCCACTGTACAGAAAATACAGTTTATCGTCCTCTGAGTGATTCCAGTCCAAACAAGAGGTCGTTGTGTTCCACATGACTATCCTTTTCTTCCTTTTGGTAATAAATCATAGATCGAAATGTGTTTTTCCATCAAATTGTGTTGTCATTATTATAAGGGTCATTCCTTTGTTTCTTTGTCATCTCGACACACGTACCTCATTTTTCCAACGTCGGTTAAGGTAATTCTAATAATAAAAACACAATGTCTGAAAGTTGTCGTGATTCTTTTCTCGTCAAAATACATTGCTGCAAGCTATGAGGATAGTGAAGACCTTCAGTGAGGTTGATATTTGATCAAACACTCTCAAAACGTTGTTTAAATGGAGTCTTTAATTGCAAGGCACTTACTGTACACATAAGCCTCATAATCTTAGAAATATAAAAAATATTTGGACTGGGAGATACCAGGACATTAAACATATTTATCACAAACAAAAACTCTTAAGGACTTACTATTATTGATTAGATTATTATTGCCATTAATAGATGTTGCTTCCTGGTAGCATTAATTTGTAATGATAGTGCAAGTCATTAGAGTTTACATTAATCTCTGGGATTTGCATGCAGGTCTTTGCAAACAGATCTCTCGCTTATTCTTACAGATTACGGAACTAAATGTAATGGCTTGCAAGTGATATTGTTAGAAATGTTGACTTGCACTAGCATTGATAACAAAAGTCAACAAGCTACATCCAGTTTCTCAAAAAACAGTGTAAAACCTTTTTGGATGGGATGTCCCAAAAGGAGTTCTTGTAAGTTTCTTCTAAATATCTGAACTTTTCCTTTAAACTGTATAAAAACTAGATTTTTATTTATAATGAATATTGCTCTCACACATCTCCTGCTATGTGTCATATATTTTCCATCAAGTTCATTTTTCCGTAGCAGAATGACCAGTGATAAATCTCCTTCACTCTTTCCATCAGCATGAATGTCTGGTTGAGCTGCCTAATAGTTGTTGTCAGATAATGCTTTGCCTCTTAGAAAGGGTTAAGGCTTGTTTGTGGACTGGACAAACACTTTCAAACCTCCTCTGCAAAGGACGCATGCCATTCCTCTTAGGACAACAGAGTCCTCACCGGCGTCTGAATAAAAGACTCCTTCTGTCACTGTTAGACACATGTTCTTACATGTAGTGGCTCTGTCTTGTCATTCAAGTTTTGTGTCCATATTCCTTCTGGGTGCTTCCCATGAACTGTGTTTCACGGTTAAAGACTCTAGCACATCCAAACGTTTCCTTGAGAGGATTTCACAGCAGGTTGACCTTCGCCACCACTTTCTTGCAGCCTGTTCGGGCGTATTCTCGCCCCCCTACAGCAGGGTAATACTCGATCTCCCCCGCCAGACGCTCTATGTTGGTGTGATCTGGGTAGAAGCCCTCCCGGGTCATCTCATCCAGGAAGCATTCCATCACATGACCTTTTTCCAAAAGGCCCAGAGGTAAGATGTCTGCCTCTGTCCATAGCGGGTGGAGCTTCTCCAGAGTGTTGCGCAGTATTGGAGTTAGCTCCTTCACTAGGTTGCTATGACGCCCGGATGCTGTTATGGCCATAGAGATACTTGAGGAGTTGTGCAGCAGGTGCTTGGTGATGTGGGCGTGACCCAGATTGCTCAGGAACAGGTAAACAGCGTTTAAGTATTCGTTGGAACGCTTGGAGACCACGAGGTCCCTCAGAGCGTCCAGTATCTCACGGTGCATGTGCTCGGCCTCATCAAAGATGAAGAGGGGGATCTTCTCCTCTTCCTCGGCGCGCGCGACCGCCTGCGAGACGATGACGGACAGGGCCCGGGCGCACTGCCAGGCCTCGCCCTCCAGGGGACAGTGGTGGAGAACGTAGTACTGGAGCACCAGGGCCTCCCCCACTACCGAGCGGAAATGCCCAGCCAGGAGGCGTCCCAGGTGGCTCTTGCCCACGCCGCTGGGGCCGTGCAGGGACAGGACCAGGGGCTTGTTGTGGACGTAGGTGGACAGGTAGTCCTTCAGGTGGGCCAGCAGACCCTCCACCGCTCCCTGCTGGCCGAACACCTCCCTCCTCAGCGTCTTCTCCAGCCCCTCCAGGTCATATCTCAGGACGTGGTCGTCCAGGTTCTCTATGGCATTATACACCTGGAGACAAGTGACAGAAAGACAGGATTGATGTCAGTAGACAATGACAATGAAACAATCAACTTTCCCTGGAAACAACATTGAAGTGTTTGGTGACCACTGGACAAGTGGGATCAGAATTTGTTTTGGACGAGGCAGACATGCTGGTACCATGTCAGTCCATAAGTTGTTTACTTGTGAAGATCAGCCTTGTAAATTATACAACTTGGATACTAACCAGTAAACAGTAGAGTAATAAACTACCCATAATGCTGTGGGATACAAGGGATGATAAAAACAGTCAGCAACAACAACAGCAATGTGACATGACGCATGTTTCAGCATGATTTGAATGGACAGTTAACATTGTCATGTGGCATATGGGTATTATTACAGTACAATCAGTATACAGTGTTTACTGTTAGGATTGTTTTTGCTCAACACTACTAACTGATTATGAAAGGTCATATCTTTAAATGGTGTCACTGATTATAATGTCAATTTACTGTAATCATAACCTCCACTGTACCTGGAGAAAGACGATGGCACACAGCAGGTAGAGACAGTACTTGGCACGGCTGTGCTCCTGTTTGGGTGGGGCTCTGCGCCCCCCTCCGGTGGGAAACATCACCCGTCTCTTCTTCCTTTTCTTTTTCCTCTGGGGAAAGGAGCACGAACTAGAAGGGAAGGTAGAGGGGGTCAGCCCGTCGAAGGTGAAGATCTTGGGGCTGGTGCGAACTGGGGCCCCCGTGGGGCCCCCGGCCCCTCCCAGGCCCACCGACAGCTCCAGGCGACGCTTCTTCATGGCCTGGTACTTCTGCTTGATCCGGATCACGGCGCGCAGGGAGGAGGAGAAGCTGGAGAAGCTGGGGGCTGCGCCTTCCCCCCCTTTCTCATCTCTCTCTCCCTCTCCCTCCATTTCCCCGTCTGTGTGAGACCCGGACAGCCGGTCGCTGGCACTGCTATCCTGGTCACTCATCTCACTCATCTGCAGAGGGAGGGAGAGAGAGAGAGAGAGAGAGAGAGAGAGAGAGAGAGAGAGAGAGGAGGACTGTCATGGTGTGTTATGACAGAACATGCCAATGGCCACAAACTTCCTGTTTTAACTTCATATTCTAAAAATATATTTTCTCTGTTCTCTAACCAGAAGTTTCTTTGTACATAGAGATCAGTGCCAACAAGGGTGGGAGTAGTTACTTCACACTCTAATGTGAGACACTAAGTTGCAGTGATCAGTGGCAAGTAATTAAAATAAAACATAAATAATATAACTGTAGAGCATAACTATACAGCTATACAAAGCCTGGCAGTCTGTCAGGATATTGCAATATGATGACTAATAGACCACTTAGCTGTGCAAACGGTTTCTGAGTAAAACGACAAGCAAACAGGTGTGTGTGTGTGTGTGTGTGTGTGTGTGTGTGTGTGTGTGTGTGTGTGTGTGTGTGTATTCATGTGTGCGTATTAGGCATGCACCCTCCGCCGCTTCCTCTCATCTGATAGGAGGGACCAACGCTGCAGCTACTGGCAGAGTGAAATAAGTTTAATCAAAATAAAGGGAAACAGAAGCTCCATTTCCAAATGTGTTCATCACCACAACTTACATACAGTGGAGATTAAAATATTTAGTAGCCTAATATAGTAGTAATATATATAGCAGTTCTTGCAGTGCGGGCAGGATTAAAGGGCTGGGCGGCATTAAAGTGACTCCAGCCAAACCCAGTGTCGAAACAGGGACCTGATAAGATATCTCAACACCTCTGTGACTCACTAGCAGTCGATTCATATTCTGCTTTATACCCAAGACGTAACATGTCCCTGCACTATCTGAAGAAATGTAAATAATAATGCAATTGACAACTTAATTAGTGTTTACGTACAGTGCTCAGTGATTGATACTTGATAGATTTGCACAAGGGCGGCACATTCTTTTTCAACTATATACAGTAGCTATTGTTTTCCTTCAAAGATGATAATCGATTCAACTGAAAAATACTCTGGAAATATTCCAGCTGAAAGAAGGAAGTGCCGTCCCCTGCAGGACCTTCCATGAGTCATGAGTACATGATCATTTTGCCTGTGCAAATGTTATTTTTTCCATATACAATAGGTTACTTTACAATAGGAAACCTTTCCAGGTAAGGCCCACTTATCATTCAGTTTTGCCTTTATGCATGACTTAGGTTTTTCCCTCAATCTCTGATTGCATGGACAATCATAACCAGTGAGGAAGTCATGTCATGACTCATAACTGATGTCTTTTTGAGTGCCTCATATCCTTCAGGTCGGTGAATTAGATACAGCAGACAGTCAATAGAGTAATATACTGGCTGCTGCTTTATTATCTTAGCGTCCGGGTTTGCAGCACATAGGGGGAGTTTCCGTTCTTTAAACCCTGCTGAGATGGAGAAGTTATCAGCTCCACCCATAGGGGCACCAGGCACCAGGGGCCTGCAGCTGACTTGAGGTACTTGATACCAACATGATTTTATCACATACTGACTTACACACTCTAATAAATAATACAAATGAGGAAATGGTGAGAGTTGCAAGATGGTTTCAACTTAATAAGCTCTCAATAAATATTAAAAAGTCAAATTTCATAATATTTACGGGAAGGGGCAGGAGGTATGTTAGGGATTATGCTAGTGTCAGTAGATGGAAAATACATTTCTCAAGTCTCTCACACTCGTTTCTTAGGCATTTTAGTTGATGAGAATTTAAATTGGAAAAAACATATTAATTTTATTTGTAACAAAACTGTGAAGTCACTGGGGATCATCAGCAAACTCCGAAGCTTCATAAATGTCTCGTTTATTAACTTTATATTATTCCATGATTTATCCCTATCTGATTTATGGTAATATTGTTTGGGCAAATACATACCCCTCCAATCTTCATAAACTTTATTTGCTGCCAAAACGATTTGTAAGATTGGCAACTTTCTCAACCTCTAACGAGGCCTCTGTCCCCCTGTTCAGAAAACTGAACATTCTTCCATGGGTCACATGACATGGCAACTATTGAAAAAAAAAAAAAAGCAGATTTTTTCATATATATAATATAAAATAGAAGAAGCACTAAAATCCAACAAAAAGAGCTGTGTCTCATTTGTCCAGTGTGGTACTACAATTCGGCATTGGTTTGGAGTCACTGGGTCACATGACATGGAAGCTATTGGAAAAAAACTGCAATTATTTTCTATTCAAATATCTATGTAAAATAAATTAATTACACATTAGCAATCAAAATAGGTGTGCTATATGAGACCAATTTAGTATAATTTTTTAATCATAATTTTCACTAATATGGGCAAGTCAGCACGAAGGTATTGAAAATAACATTGGTTTTGTGTCATTCAAACAGTAATTTATCGATGGTCCCTAAGTGAAACCCCTGTGGTTAAGAGCGAGCGCCCGGAGGTGAGCTAAGCGCCCCCTCACTGCCAACACTGGGTGAAACTGAGCAAGAACACGCTGCTGGATCCGGAGTGAATGTCTGTCGAATATCCAACCTAAAACTAACTTCACCGCGGTTATCGTTTAGCAACTTCTTCAAATTTAATTCCCAAATTCATTCATATAATACTAGACAGTTGGATCATCTTCACCTTCCTTTTTACAAAACGAAACATGGCCAGTACTCCCTTAGATATCGTGGTGTACAGATATGGAACGCTAAAGCACACGTTATCAAGAGCTCGTTATCTTTATACTTTATCACATTGAATTCATGATTCTTGATCTAATTATTTTTTGACGTGTATATATATTTTTTTTCTCTTCTTTTTCCCCGTATTGTTTTTCATGTATTTCTTTGTTTTTATTGGATTGTTGTCTACTGATTGGTTAATTTTTCTGTTCAGTTTGTGTGCTTCTTGTTGTCATTTATTTTTTGTTGCATTTTTCTAAATTATGTTAGCTTAGTTTTTTTCTTTCTCCCCCCCCCCCCCCCCCCCGCCCCTCCCTTTTTTTTGTTATTGTTTATTTTTCTCCATAAGTTGAGGGGAGGTAGTTGTATAAGCCTGTGGCTTCTTGACCTCTCCTGTCACATCTTTTTTTTTTTTTTCATTATCTGGATTTTATGCAGTTTCATGTGTGTGCAAATAAAATAAAATAAAATAAAGGCATCCGGAGAGTTGGAATACGAAGCTGATCCTAGATCTGTTCCCCAATGGCAACCTTTTAGCCAACTCTTAAGCTTTTTGGCAAAGTTGACCACACACAATTAATAATCAAATCAATGACTCAGTTGACCTGTGGCAAATTTTAAAGTTCTATTCCTGGCAGAGTTTGGAAACAAGAATGGCACCAATCCAGATGAGAAACGAGCACATGAATTAAGTTAGTATCATTTCTGGGAAGGACATACTAATTCACCTGGCTAACTAAGCCTCTCTCCCTCGGGGCAGAAGAATTCACAAAAGCACCCAGCGGTGGGGGTAAGTTGATATCACGGCTTTATCTCCCTCTCTGTTCACTTTTCACATGTACTGACCTGAAAGGGCCGGCTGCATTCCAAGCATTTTAGAGCCTCTTCTCTTTAGAGCCACTTTCAAGAAACTTTCTGTGTCTGTGGGAGCTGACTCTAAAGCTTCCTGAATATTCCTGAATATATTGGCTGCAAATACATGCATTGGGCTTAATAAACACACACACACACACACACACACACATACAGGAACTAAGTCTGTTATTTTCTCAAATTTGCTGAATTGTCTAGTTTTGTTCTCTCACATGAAGCTGCTCACACACACACACACACACACACACACACACACACAGAATGGAGACAGAGTGACTGGAGTTGGCCAGAGGCCTGAACAACCAGCTGCACATACTTCAGCCTGCAAACTATATGCAAAGCGAGGAGAGAGGTGAATGAGACAAGAGAAGTGAAGGGAAAAAGAAAGAAAAAAAAAAAACATGCAGGAGAACCAGTCTGCTTACCTCAAATGTGGACGCAATTTCACTTTCAAAGCCGAAGTTCCTTTCCCCAGATCTAGTCCATGGTTTTGGAGTGGAGGGAAGAGAGAAGAGCCCCGCAGAGCATTCAGTGCAACTGTAACTCAGGAAGGAACCTCCTGTCTCTCTGCTTCACCTCCCCAATCCTGTTCTTAGTCGTCTGCAGGCTCCTCCTCTTTCTTCCTCTTTTCTTTCACTCAGTCTTCTACCCAGTTGTTGCAGTTTTTTTCTACACATTTCTCCAAACTAAGGTTCATGCTCTCAGAACATCGAAGCAGCTCAACTCCACTATCAAAATGAAATGCTGCTTTCTTTTCAGATGGAAAGAACCAAATACTGACTCAAACCTGCACACATCATCTGGTGATAAGATCATTTATTCAGATCAATACACACACACACAGACACTAACGGTAAATCATCAGGAAGTTCCGCAATCATTTTCTATAATCTGATTTCATGAAATTTCATCCAGAATCTGTTGATGGAAGGTTTTCCTTACAGTAAGAAAAATGTCTGTTCCTCACAATACTTTAATGTGTGATATTTCACAGTTTCACATATAATAGGTTTGTTATTTTTGGTAAAGGCATATTGACATTTTTACATTTGTCTGTCTGTCATACAGTAAGGAGTTAGAAGTATTGATGGATGCAATAAATCATAATTTGCTTTAAAAAAAACACACACAAACAAGTTCAGTTTTTTCCACAGATTTTATTCCTCATTGACCCTTTCATTTCTGTCAGGCCAAAGTATTTATGCTGGATGTAATTTTGTAATTTGTGTGAAAGCAATGAAAAGGTATTATTAGACTATTAGTTAAAAGTGCAATATGTTTTTGCAAAATTATAAAGAGTTTAAACAGCTGGCGTAACTATTTTAAAAGGATGGACTTTTGGAGAGTTTTGTGTTTTGTAGTTTTGTATTTAGTGTGAAAATAATGAAATGTGCATTTAGTTTTGCAAAATTATCAAGGGCTGTTAACTGTTTTGACACTATGGACCTTAGTTTGGAGAAATGTGTCAAATCAATTGAGTGAAAAACTGTAAGATGCATGGAGTCACTTTCTCATTATTCATTATAATCCAGTTCATGCATGTTGCGTGGGTGTATGGAATTACACAGAGCGTACTCGGGACTTAAAATAGAAAACGGAGAGGTGTGGCAAGTGTTTGCATACTACGTGTATGATTTGCCTGAGACTGACCATGAAAAGGCAGAGCTTGTTAGGTAGACTACCACACGTACTGTATATCTGTGTGAGAGGTCAGCGTCTGATAGTGGCATCAAATCCTTTTAGATCTACATTATACAGTCTGGGTGTGTGTCTTTTCTTTGTATAAGGGGTTTTCTGTAAACCTTGGCTGCTGCTATACAATCACACTGATCTGTACAGTCATTAGCTGTTAACTGGCAGCTAAGTGTGGAGTGCGAGGTTGCAGTATAATACGCTTTAACATCCCAGTGTGCAACAGATAAATCATGCAAAAGGGTGTATTGAATGTCGGTGGAAAAACTCTGCCTCAGGGCTCATTTTTCTATTAGAAAAATTTCTATTGTGCTGCTCCAGTCAATATTTACTCAAAAGAGGAAGCTCAGCTGCAGTTTTTTAAACCTTCACTGCATCAGAACGTTACCGGTGAGAAGCGGAAGCCGTCGGGTTCAGACATCATGTCACGAAGAAGTCATTTTAATCTTAATCTCCTTTTTCCTCCTTCTCAGTATTTCCATGCAGACTCTGGAAATGAAGGTGTAGCTCGGCCCGGTCTCTGTATACAATTTACTTTCGGCAAGCTGCTGTAAGTAAACAGTTATGTTGTAAGATGAAAAAAAGCGTATTGGTACATTACAGTGTGGTTGGTCTCAGTGCAGCTGGCTGCTGCGATACTGCAACAGTCACCAGGACTGAGACTGAGCAGCTATAGTAGAATACCATCTATGCTACAGATTCTATGGCAGAGAAGCCACTGGGAAGTCGTCTTTCAGCATGCATATGGTGTTAGTGCATCTTCCCCAGGTGCTTGTATCATTTAGTGGTCATTTGATAAGCATCTGTTTCACTTTCACTCATCATCATCCAATCAGTTCATCTTACAACAATCTGAACTTGAAAAAACAAAAAACTATATCAAATAGCAACAATTTATTGACTGTTGGGACATGGATACAAAACTAACAGTGAAAACTGAAACTGAAATTCATTCATCTGAAATAAATGTATTCACATTTACTATTTTGTGAGGACTGAAATTGTGCATTGTCCAGTTTGGATGTTTGTCAAGTTGAGCTCAACTACAACTTCAACAAACACACGTGGTTGTGGAGACACTTTAGCTAAAGTTTTTTTTTTTTTTTTTCTTTTCATTTAGTTGAACTTCCTGTAACAACACAAACGAAGCATAAGAAACTCCAAATCAATGTTCTTGCTCTGCCCTCTGAAAACCAAGTTAAGGTTAAAGTGACAATTGCTCTCTGGCACATATGATATGAACAGAACTAGCTCTCCTGTTCCCTCCTCTTCACTCTGGGTTTGGTAGGTAGTGCAAAACCTCACAAAGGAAAAGTTTTGCATAGAAGTGACTTTCTTTCTACCTGTTCAATGTAATAGAGTTTTGAGCCAACTCTGCTAAAACAGATGTAGGTACTGTCTAGACCCCAGTACTTAATTAAGGCCATCTGGAGCCATCTAAAGCTTTTACATGAATACAAGTTTAAATGTTTAACTAAACAATAAATAGAACAAAACCCCACGACATCACAAATGCAATACTTCAAGGGAGTGAACAGAGCCAACTACAGAACCTTGATATCTTTTTGAAAGTGTTCTTATTCTACATGGCAACAACCTTTTCAGTCTCTTGTCAGTTTCTTCCAATAGGGCTTTACTTTTAAGATCACAGAGCATTCAAATATTTTCAGAATATGTTCTGTGGTCAGTGCTTTGTATGTGGGATAGTTTTCCAGGCGCATATCTCAGCCAAGCAGAGGTAAGAAAACATGACCAGGATGTTACGAAGGGTAAATGTGCTTCCTGTTCCTTTCCTCCAATCAACTGCACTGATCAGAAGGGATAAGACAAGTCAAAACAACATGGCAAATCAGTGGCTCTCATCAAACTATCTTATCTTTGTAGTCTCAAGATATTCTCAGTGTTAACTTTGTGAACAAAATTATGATCAAAAACATTTTATCAATAGGCATTTTACATAAGATCAAACAAAAAAACTAGGCAACGTGAACTTCAAAAAAACAAGAACTAGCCTAAAATTATTTTGTATTTTGCTGAGGAAAAGACGCCAAAAGTCAAATTTGGTCATGTTTTTCCTTTACAGAAAGTGAACCTAAATTCACATTCTTTACCTCTCACCATCTCCCTTGCCTGAAAAACTTTTAGCATGTTAACATTGCTGCAAAACTAACACTGGTTGCTGAAATTGATAAAGACAATTATTAACATGGTCTGAACCTGGTAACAGTAGGAGAATGCTTCAGAGGCAGAATGGACATAATTCTGATCAAACAAATACTGTAGAACAGAAATAGAAACTTTCTATATATGGTAAAGCCAGCATTTTCAACCAAGAGGGGTATTAACTTCTTGTGTTTGCTATCGCCGAGCCACACATCCCGTTGTTCATCATGTTTCTCCTTGTATAAGCTACATAAATCCAGGTTGAGGCGGGCAAAGGGGCAGAGGTAAATATTCTAATGATTTACTCTTTCTTCCACAAGATGAGCATCTTATATCGAATTAGTCTCATCCCATCTGACCCCTCACTCCTCCTCTGAGTACCTTCTGAGGGGCCAGAATGATTTAGACACGTTTCAACAAATGGACAGCCCCCTGCCTTATACACACACACACACGTCCATGTTGAGGGGCATCAATGTCATTTCTGTTCCGTTACATTTTTATTCCCTGCCTACTTCCTCTTCCTGAGCCGGCCTCTCCTGCCTCTGCCAGAGGAGGGGCCGGCCCCCGCCGGGCCCAAAGCGTTATCCGAGGGGCTGGCGGCAATGTTGATTTGTCCTTCTTGAATTTCGTTGCGGGCTTCCGGAGGCAGGTGCTCGATCTGCTGCTGGGTCTCCAGATAAAACATCACGTCTCTCAGCTGCTCCTGCAGCTCCGCTATTGCCCCGTCCTTACACTCTCCTGCAAAGACAGCAGGCAGTAGTCAGACACATGATTAACATATTAGGAACATGAAAACAGATGTGTTTTACTACAACCCAGGTTTCACAAGTGAAGAATGAGATTTCTTACTGCATCATGAGGGAGCACCACTGAATCATTTATTATAAAACATTAGAAACACCATGGATAAGCATGCAGTGAATGACCATCAGGCCAAGATGTGTATTGTCAAGATGTGTAGGCTATAATTCATGCTGTCGTGCCTGCGCATGTCATTACAGTGATACATGTGGCCTTGTTGGCACTCACATACACTTCAGTACAAAATCCCTTCATTTGTAAACAAAGATATTAGCACAAACCATTTGTTTGACTTATTTTCTAACTCAAATTCTTACTAAGCTATAGAATGTATACAACCCACATTACCGGCCACAATGTCACAACACTGCTGTGCGGCCTTGCTGTGGGGAAATAAACATGTAAACATTGTGTGTGACAAAAACCTAGCAAAGCCTCAGGAAACCATTATGAGCTTTACAATAATCATTCCTGAAAAGGCATAATACTGACAATATGAACACTTTATTCCACAGCTGAGCTGGTCTAAAAAGTCTGAGCGTGTGCATCAAATGTGAACAGTCAGCATTTGGCAGCCATTGGGCAGCCATTGGAAGCATATATGAAAGAGAAGAAGAATATCCAGGCTGTAAAACCTGATGAATGTGTGTGATGTAGCCTAAGAAGCAGCTGCACACATAGCCTGTACTGTTGCGCTTTGCAACAACACCCAGGATGTTGAAACACTGCAGGTGGAGTAAGCTCTCAGACCTTACAGGGCAGCAGCCATGTTGGAAGACCACCACGTAATTCCAGCGGTGCTACCTAGTCCGATTTACTGCTGTCAACACGGCAAACACCATGGTCAACTTTTGTTGTGTGGTTGGCTGTTCCAAAAGCAAAACGATTACCAGAAAAAAGAACACGACTATGGATAGCCTCAATCAGTCGCGAAGATGTCAAGCTAACATGATTGGTAAGTATGAAAAGCAAACTGAAATAATGACGAGGTGCTGGTCTTCCACTAACTACTCAGTGGTCTTCCAACCATATGGTTGCTATGGTATTTACAACGCTTCTGCAAAGGCCCTATATGCAAAAAGCATCAAGCACCAAAGCATTGACTGAGACAGTCTTCCTCTGGAGTAAGCCTTACCAAATCCCTCTCATCAAAACACACAAATACGTGGAATCCTTTCCACATAAACAAAGAACTGGGCACAATTTGTTTAAACAATCCTCTTGAGCAGAGCTGACTGGTGGAGGAAAAATGCACTTAGGTCAATAACCATAGACCCAAAACTACCATTCAGACCAGCACAGCCGCTGATGGCTGCGGCCATGAGCAACACCATAATCCTGTGAGCCCAGGCAGTTCAGTGCCGGAGAAGTGATGTAGTGGGCAGACAGTCGCCTTTATTTTGGCTATCTTGACTTGAAGGAGAGATGTCAGTGACTTTGAACCGATTGTTGGAGCGTGTTTGGCAGGAGTTTTAGTGTTAAAGACTGCTCAACTTGCTGCAGTTTCATGAAGAACAGTGGCCACCATGATGTTGGCATGGAAGTCTGAGCTAACATCAATGATGAGCAACTGTGGAAAGAGGTGCATCCTCTTCAACTGTAATGTCTGTGCATTGGTTTGAACCAGGAAAAACAGTCAAGCAACTCTGAACCAGTTGACTGTAAATGTTAATCTAAGGCGTGAGCAAGAACAGTCTGTTGAGAACACAGAGAGGGATACTATGCTCCAGTTGCAGTGCATAAACCCCTTAACACAAACACTAACAATGCACTTTTAGAGTGAAGTCATATAGTCAGATGAGTCAATCGTTCTCCCCTCTCAACATCTGAATGAGTAAACCTTGTGCATGTTGCTGGCATAGTCTCTGAACTCCTTAGAGAGAAGATACATGTCAATAAGTACAAAGCTCTTCTGAGAGATCATGTGCATCCTGTGGTGCTTTTTAAGCGATTACAAGTTTTGTTTTGCCATTAAAATTTTGAGTTGTCACCTTCTGTGCTGAGAGGATTTCCCACCAGTGATCAAACCTGGCATCCAAATAATGACTGGGCAAATGGGGTGAATCTACAGTGTCTCAATTAGAGGGGAGGGCATTCTCTATTGCAGCCCAACTCTGTGATTTAGGTTGATACGACAGATGTATTTTTACATTAAAAAAAAATAAAAAAAATAAAAAAAATCGTACTTAGTGCAGCTTTGAGTTGAATACCAATTAGCAGTATGTATCAGCTTTAAAAAAGGTCTGATAATCACCACTTTTCATGTGCGAGTTTTCAAATCAACATAAGGCAACTAACAAAAAGGCCGGCTAGTTGGTGCCAGAATACCAGATACATCAATCACATTGAAAATGGAACCATCTGGAAAATCATGACAACATATTCCCAACACAGACAAACTGCATCAGCAAAGTAACAGTGATTTCAAGTCAAACCTCACTGATGGACACACTGGATAGTCGCTAAACATCAAACTCAAAAAATGCCACAGAATTGAAGCAACTCCTCTGTGAGATTCACAAAGTTGGAATTTAAGGTGCGGCGAGTCAATGTACAACCACAAACAAAGTTGAATAGTGCCAGTGAAAATTTGGCAACCTTGCTCACAATGCAAGTATATTTAATCTACAAAGTTAAAAACATTTGACATTTCGGCCTTCAAAGGCCTTCTTCAGAATTTATGGCAGAGCTGCCATTCAGAATTCAAGTGAATCCGAGGCCACTGCACAAAGATGCATAAACTGGTGCAAGGAGCACAAAACCTGGACCCCTGAGCAATGGAAAAAAGTATTAGTGGGTGGATTTTTCTGGCCTATTTTAAGTCAAGTGAAGGTAAATGCCAATAAACACAAAGCTTCTGAGACATCATGTTCATCCTGCAGTGACGTATTTTAACCTTTCACTTTTCTTACTACATTGGGATGGGTTTATGTTTGGAGAAAGCCAAAGGAGGCCTTCAAACCACAATGTCTGTTGCCAGCTGTTAAACATGGTGCTGGATCTGTAATAGTGTGGGAAGCCATTTCATTGGTGTTATAAGGTCTATGGGAGTCATTAGGTCTGATGATTGCGCTGGATGGTCCTATATCAGCCAAGGAATATGAGGCCATTTTACAGAACCAGGTGCACCCTATGGTGCAAACACTGTTCCCTCATGATGCTCCTATATTCCCAGATGATATACACACTGCTACACAAATTCAACAGTGGGATGGACTGTTAAAAATCCATTATTTTGTTGCAAAGTAGATTTCCTCCTCCTCCATCCCTCAAAGAACTGGAGGCTGTCCTCCTTGAAGAATGGTCCAATATCAAGGACACACAGTTCAGGACTTGTGTGGCAGCACTTCGAGGACTAAAGCTGATTTCAAGGCAAAGGGCACCCCCACTCCTTATTATATTATACTTGATATTCATACATTGTTAGGTGTTCATTTTTATTTTCTCCACCCCCTATATGTACATTTCCATGCAATCCTTCCTCTCTACCTAGAATGTGACCAACAGACTGAGCTACAGGCACGGCTTGCTGCGAAACTATAATTTGTTTATGATTTGCAAATGATGCTCTATAAATGAGGAAGTTTTCTCTGCTGTTGGAGATGCCTGCACAAGCACAAGCCTTATAGCTTCAGGCTCATATAACCCCGTCTCTATGGCCTTACTTCCATTCTGCGAGGGTTGTGTGGAATGAATGGGGGATAAATGGTGACAGAAAATGCATGGTGCACACTGTGGCTTGCGCCTTTTGCTAGCAAAAAAAACGCATAACAAATTTTCTCCTTCATGTGGACAATTGCTGTGTATCTCGCCTACTCTCTCCTGGTGAAGCACTAAGGCACTGGGAGGCTTCTTGCTCTTTTTCAAGTGACTGAAAGAATAATGATGGGAAATTGTCCTAATTTTGTTTTGCCATTTTGTCATGGTAGTGCTGTAACTGCCATGTGTCCTGTTGAAGTGTCCTTGAGCAAAAGACCGAATCCCTACCTGCTCATTCATTATAAGTCGCTCTAGATAAGAGTGTCAGGCAATTCCTAAAATGTCAGTCTAAATGTAAAATAAACAGGCAGTGCGAAGGGTAAGCGAGTGTAGCTTGACAACCAAACATTCCAACCAAGCATTCCTTGCACCCATCCTTCCCGACCTGCTATACTGGATATATTTCTTGAGCCTGGCATTAGGTATATTGACTGATTGGTTGGATGCTAGCAGCAGCAGGTGGTAGCAAGGTGAACTGGCAGATGACCAGGCAGCTGGCTGACTCACATTTCCTTTGCTGCTCATGCTGTAGAAGGAGCAGTGAGATGCAACAGCGGAGATGGAGATGCTAGATTTGGTGAAGCTGCTGGCAGGTGGTGAAACGTTATGCAATAGGCAACAGTGGCTGAACGAAGCCAGAATGATGTACGAAGGCAGCGACAGTGAGTATCACAGCCTCAGGGATGGGACAATAAACATGACCTGATGACCGTTCACTGCCTGCCTGTCTGCTTTAGCTAAAAGCAAGGTTTTCATCTTTTATGAAGAAAATATTGAGCAGTGTCTGCTAGAGACAGGCCTCTCGGACACCTGGAAATCACGTAAGGTATCATCATGACTTCAAAAACTTTTTGATCCCATGCATTCAAGTCCATTTAAGGGCCTGTATTTGGATTAAGGCTCAACTCTTGGTCTTACACCTACTACTCACCATTCTCTCTTCCTTTGCGTTCCTCCTCTGCCAGCTGGGCTTGGAGCTGAACCTGATTGGCTCTCAGACAGCGGTTCATCTCCTGCTCCTCCTTCAGCTCCTGGCTCAGCTTCACCACGCGAGTGTTCAACTGGGTACACCTGAAGGCAGAGATACAGCACAACTGTGTGTTGACAAGGTCCCTTTAACATTCTTTTATTCCTTTTCCTAGCACTGAGATCACTGTTTTTTTTTGTGTGATACACCCAGGAGATCAGGAGGGGTCGTGTCTTTGAAGCCAAGTTTCCATTGCGTGTGTGTGAATGCTGCAGTAGCGGCCAGATCCAAAACACACTAATGCAAATCTAATGGCAGTAAAAGCACAGAGTCGGGATTGGCTCCAATGTTAACACATTACCTCTAGTTTGCAGAGCTGACTACAGGCTCTTACTTGCACACCAAAATTGCCACCAATGTGGTAGGAATTCATTGTGTATATCATTGGATAGGAATTTCACTTAACAGTTCAACTATAAAAAAAAAAAAATACAAAACAGAAAATGGTTCACTAAATATTGTGCATTGAGACTATATCATGCATTGAGTTTATTCAGACCTGTGCAGTTAGTGCATCCTGGTATGACTGGATTATGACAGTCATCAGAAGAGGAGAGAGGTAAAAATGTAACCACAGAAATAAAACGTGATGGATGACTGGAAAGATGACTAGTGTGTCAGTCTACACTCACTTTTTATCCATGCCCTGTTTATCCTTGGATAACTCTCCTAGCTTTCGCTCCAAGTTATCGCAGCGCTCTATGGTCTCCTTAAACTTAGCCTTCATGTTGTTTATCTGAAACACACACACACACACACAAACACAGGAGTTTGAGTGTTAAAATCAGCTATTACACTCAACTAAACTTATTCAAAGACTTCAGAATGGTATCAAAGCCTGGCGTTAAGCTTAGCTCTCAGTACCTCCTCGGCTGTCTCTTTCTCCAGATGAACGATCTTATTCTCCCAGTAAATCCTCTGAGACTCAAGTTGACTCGTCAGCAAGTAGGAGTACTGCAGACAATGAAAGTGCATTAGAGCATTTGCAAGTAGGGCTGGGCGATTAATCAAATTTTATTTTCAATTACGATTTTGGCTTCCCACGATCATGAAAACAAGAAAATCGAGATAAAACGATTTTTGTGCCGCATTCCGTTTAGCAATGTTGCTCTCATTTTGTCTTGGGTTGTAAATCCAGCGCACCCCTTTCCCTCGCAGCGGTGCGCTCCCCCCCTCCTCCAAAGCCCAAACACGCTGTGGTGAATGTAGTTTCAGCTCGAGTCGGTAACAGAGAACCGCTGCGTTTCTCCGTTTATTTTTAAACCTTCCTTGGTAGAAGATGACAGAAAGAGAGCCGCTGGTCGCCAGGAAAGGTAAAACAAATTCATTGGTGTGGAAACCGTGTACAGACCCACGGTGCGTGTTCAAGTCTCTGCACTGAAGCACTGCGACACGGTTAAATTACCTAATTCCACTAACGTTACTTAAATACCACAAGGTAACGTTAAAATCACCTATTGTTAAAGTCTGTAGGGCAGCGAAGACGAGTTACTGTCTGCAAATCCCTGTTACTGACTGTGGAATGTTAAGTTTCACTTTTGTTTTCACACCGGGAGACTCTCTCCAAATGACATGATGCGCACATCAGGCACATTAGAGATCAATTTAGATCCATTTATATACATGAGCAACTTTTGATTTTGTGCCTTTGTTACCTGACTGACTGACATATAGAGATATAGTTTACCAATATGTTGAATATTTTGCATAGGTTGTGACAGTGCACTACAACATAGTTGGTGTTATTTATAATTTTTTATATATTATTTATTTTAGTTATTTATTTATCTCTTTTTTACTTGTATTTATTTATTTTCATTTATTTCTTTGTTTTTCAGTTCAATTCTATTTAAAGTTCAAAGAAATCCAGTGTTAAAAGTTGTTTTTTTTAAAAGTTCAATAAATGCATGATGTTCCAAAAGTCAATGAGTAATCGTGTTAAATAATCGTGATCTCAATATCAATCAAAATAATCGTGATTATGATTTTTGCCATAATCGAGCAGCCCTATTTGCAAGTGTTGGTCTAACAAAGAAAGCAAAACAAAACACACTTACTTCTAGCTGTAGTGCATCTATCTTCTCAGCGTGGCAGGTGTCTCCCTCACATTCATACTGTACCATCTTCCCATCTGTCTTGCTGGCCACCAGCCGATGCACGTAGTTATCTACAACAACAAAGATCACCATGGGCTGGGCGGTCAATGTACTGCCAAGGTGCCACAGACATTATACCCACATTATATCCAGGTTGTAACAAAAAAAAACCTACAGCTGTATATTCCACATACAGAATTCAATTTTTGGGCCATAGGGGATAGGGAGAATGCTTTTTCCCAGTTTTTTAAACTTTTCCCTTAAAAAGTAGGTTTATTAGTGTAAAGTACAGTAGACTTAATAGCATATACATTTTTGGGTTGTATCCTTTGACCCTGCAACTTGTCCTCAACTTTTGGCACCGCTATCCCCACTAACACAAACATACACCCCACCCCACCCGCACCCCACACACAAACTCTGTACCTCCTGCGTAGTCCCAGACGCGGTGGTTGGTGAGCTGCATGGCGTAAGTATGCTGCGTTTCCTCAAAGTGCTTGTAGGCGTGGCGACTGACATAGCGACCACAACCGATGTGCCCGCAGATCAAACAAATCCATAGGTTCTACGGAGAGGAGAACGGTGCGGGACAGGAAAGGATTAAATTAAATACAAAAAAGTGAATTAAAATGAAGACCCAGTTAAGATGCCCCTGGAAGAGATGTAGTGCTAGACAGGCAGACAGACGGTAGTTACCTCCTGCACTCCGCACTCAAAGCACTTGTTCTCTTCGACAGGTTCTGGTGTTTGACAGTACCTACATACAGGACACCTGAAGAACAGAGCAGATATTCATCTACACGCACTGTGACCACCGGTAGCAGCAAACACCTCTATTGTCACAACTGTGTGCAACGGTCTTTCCTTTTGTCACAGAGAAGAATACAGTAAAACAGAGGCCAAAAACAAACACATGACATGAAGCATGGAGAAATAACCACTGGACACCAGGAGAATCGGGTGAAAAGCTCAGAGCATGTGATTCTGTCAGTGGTGGGAAGGCTCCTTTTATTTCATTGCTGTATTAGTTTTATATCTATCATGAGATGTCAGTGTTTCTCACAAATTAGCATTATGTGAGAAACACTGGCATGATAACATGGTAATTCCAGTGTGTGTGTGTGTGTGTGTGTGTGTGTGTGTGTGTGTGTTACTCACGAGGCATCTTCCCAGCGCTGGAGACACTGGCTGTGAAAGCTGTGGTTGCAGAGTGTGGTGAGAACGCCGTTAACTGACTCATCCATTCTCTCCAGGCACACGGTGCACTTAGGCAGCTCGGTCAGCTCCATCACCGGCAGACTGGCTCCCTGAGGAGGGTGGAGCAAAGAGTGGGAGAGAAGGGGAACGGGAATACAGAAAGAGAAAGAGAGTGAGAGAGAGAGAGACACAGAGAGAGAGAGACAGAGAGAGAGACAGAGAACATGCAATACAATAGATCAGGGATGGGCAGCCATGGGCAACCGTGCAATAGATATACAAATAGAAAAGAACAATAGCAATCTTTTGCTATTATTTTGACCAAATACTACAAGGAGTAACTATCTGCAATTCATGTTGTGTCTACAAGATGACACTTAAAAAATGTAGGATACAGCAAAGACAATAGAATAAAAGTAACAATAGCACAAATGGGGGGTATTTAACCATAGTGCAACTGACAATAACAGCACTAGAACATATTAGGTAGAAATATATGAATTACAAGTATTAAAATATGAATCACAGCATGTATGAGGGTGAGCAAAACTGTAGTAGAACATCTTGAGACAAAGAAAAAATGAATAAGAAACATGTATGATATATACCAAAACTATGAAATAAGGGCAGTATGAAAATAAATAAAAACAATAACAATAACAACTGAATATCAAGATATATGCAATAAAACAAATGAGAAAAAAGAAGAAGAATTTAGGGAATCCATTTCTAAATGTAGAATAGTAGAGTGATGAGTAAGAAATCTCAGCTTGGGTAAATACACACCTGTTCAGACTTTATGACCTCGGCCCGCTCCACATACACCAGCTGGCACACGGCTTCCTCTATGGAGTTGAACTGGCGGCCGTTACATGCTGTGTAGAAACTGTCTGCGTCTGCCTGTCCAGAGACAGGGAGAAGAAACGAGCAGCGTTAGATCAGAGAGCGAATACAGACAGAAATATAGAATATGTAGAGATGCAAAACAAACCTATAGCTAAAATACACTCAGTAGAATGCAAACATCCGGCAACTCTGAACAATTCTCCGACTTGCAAAGCTGCAGCCTCCAGAACAGTTTAGGTTAGTTAACCTTAATTTGTAAAAAGAACCTCCTACTAGCACTTGAACAAGCATAAGAGTTATGACTAAAAATGATAATTGTTGAATGGCGGAAATCCCAGATCCAGATCATTACCAAAATCTAATCAACTGATCCTTGTACTGAGGGCGATTGGTCCAAATCTCATCCAAATCTATCTTGCTAACAGACAAACAGGCAGACAGGTGTCTTCATTGGCGGAGGTAAAAAACCTACCACTCCAGAATCAATTATGCTGAGACCTTACCTGCGTACTGAACTTAATCAGAACCATGTATTGGTTAGGGGTGGAGTCCCGTATGATCTTCATATGCTCCATGACATCATTAAAGGGCGCCACAAGCTTCATGAGGTCATGGCTGGTCATGGTAGCAGGGACAGTCAGGATGCACAGCATGGCGCTACGTCTCACATCTTCAGTCAGTGATGTCATTTTGCTGCAAAAAAAAAAAAAAAAAAAAATCATATATCATGTTGAAATAGCATATATACTCGATTAAAACATACATGAATACATATGAGGTGTGACTCACTTGGTCTTGTAGAGGTGCATGATACCATGGACGATCTCCACGGAGGGGTTCCCACTGAAGAAAGAGATCTGGTCTGGCAGCTGCTTGGAGGGCGAGTCTGGAGTCGTGCCCGTGTCTGCAGTGATGTCCTGTGAACCCTCGCTGCCCTCCTTGCTGTCTGATTCGGTCTTTGCAGCCTGAGACCCACTGTCCCCATCTCCTGTGCCACCAGTGTCTTCACCCCCTCCTTTATCTAGAGCAGTCAAGATGGAGGAAATTCAATAGTTTCATATCTGCAAGCATCATTAGATTTCTGTAAAGACTCAGTTTAAGCCCGACACTGTTCTGATAACATGTTCATTTCAAACGTGTGGGTTTCGAGCATTCTTGTAACGTGAATGCGGGGACGTGCTTACCTGGATTGGGTTCAAAGGTCTCAATGACCATGTCTCCCATGGCTCTGCTACCAAAGTGTTGGTGCAGGACAGCTGTTCGCTCGAGCTCTGTCTTTCCGCCCAGAGAGAGCTTGGCCAAGCCCAGAGCCTTCTCTTGCAGTTCCTCCTCTGACATGCCTTCAACTGCAGGGGGCAAGAGATGCAGCGACAGGCCTCAGTTTCTATGGGCTCCAACGGACAAACTGGGCTACACACACCTTTCATCTCTCTCTCTCTCTCTCTCTCTCTCTATTTCTCACCCTCTCTCACACACACATACCTGATGGGCATTCATACACAATTAACACAATACATTCTGTTCTAGTTGTTCAAAAACAATGCCTACTTTTTTTATCTAAAACAATGAACTGACTGACAGGGTCAATTGGTTGAGACCCTTTTCAGAAAGCACAAGCTATCCACAAAACGGTGTCACTACTGCATCACTGCTGAGTCACTGTGAGGAAGTTTCTGTCACAACAAGGGTTAGGCTATAAAAGATTAGCATGGTCTTCTGTCTGCTAACTGTCTGCTTGTTAGCTGCCTGGCTAACAGCAGTGACTGTAGTGCTGCGATAACTCACCAGCGGAGTACTGGAAACCTTGTGGAGAAGGAGACTGGTCGGCTAATTCCAAACGGATAACGACCAGAGACACACTCATGTGTTATGAAGCAAACGGCTATTTTTTGAGAAAACAAAACAAACGATGACAGCCAACCAGCTTTACGTCTAGCTAGATGACTAGCAAGCTAGTTAGCATCCACATCCAGATCCTAACTCTCGCTAGCAAGGTAGCCAAAGGCAGGCAATGCCTTGAAGTTCAGTTACGTTAGACGACCAACAGTCCGTTAGTTATAATCATTTCTTCTTCGCCGTCCGTAACAATTACATTTCTATGTCGATATTATCTGTGGTTTGATCCACTATAAAAACCTCTTTGGTTTTGTTTCCCGTCTGTATTCCCAGCTGTTTATAGGATGTGCTCTTCTTCATATAAAATTTGAGCCAGATAAAACGCATCTCAGGCGTGTTGCTGCCCCCTACAGGAAAATAATATGCACAGAAATCTAATGTAGACGACACACGTGTCGGGAATGTCAGACTAGATTTACACGCCCACGATATATTTACGAACTCGAGTGACAACAATGTGTTGCTAACACCATATATACAAATATATTTTAGAAATACACACCATTACGCTATATCTACATACACTGAGACAGAGATACAGTGTGTAACAGTTACACTATCAAAACTGCAATATTGTATGCTATTTCAATGTATGAAATTTCTGTCCGCCAATTCTTCACAGAAGAGAGAAAAGGCAATTTAGAAAGAGTAACAAACCATTTTCAGTGTAATCTGAAAATCTAAACCTGCTAACCCCATTACCCTATTGCTAAAATGTGCCTAGATAGACAAAGTTACACCTGTAGGTAACCAAGCAATTACCAATAAAACTGAGAAGCAAGAAATGATCTGGCTACTCGCCCTGTTGATGCTTGAGGAATGTTCACTTATTTTACTGTTGCACTAATGCACTAGTTAGATCGCAATTTCTCTGTTATTCACCATTTCTTTAAGCAGGCTCGAGCAAATTTCAATATTACCACTTTTGTGGACTGTATCTTACATGAAAGGCTCATTATATCCCCTTTGTAGATGTAATATAGATAGAATTGAGAATTGCTTTTAAGGTTTTACTGATTACTTTTAAAGCAATGGTTTCAACTGGAATCACAGATTTAAAAAGAAAGAGTAGAAAAAGACAAAAAGGACAAACAAACTTCATGGCTGAGACTCCTGCAGTCTGCAGTCTACTTATAAAATCCAGGAGAAGAGAAACATCAGACTGTCTGAGGAGGAAGAGGAGGAGGAGGAGAGGGGGAGTTCGCTCCTCCACAGTTCGTCGCCAAAGTCTTTGCATTTGTTCATGGATTCTTATCAAACACACACTCCAATACACACACACACACACAAGTTCTGATTCAGAAACACACATACGTTCTGGTTTGGGCTCAGCCTATAACTCCATATGTACAGTGGTATTAGACCTATTAGAAGTGTTTTTTCCCCAAAGTCTAGATAAAATATAAAAGGTTAATTTGTGATCGGGGCCCCTAAACTTTGGAACAACCTGTCTGAGGAAATACATTTGTGTCTATATTAGCACTCCTATCTTCTTCTCAAACTCTGATTGATTGTTGGGAGGTCAATAGATTTTGATTGTTCAGAAGCCCTAATTCAGCAGCCTTCCCTTTATTATAACTTATTGTTGATGTTTGTTTTGTTGTTTATTTTACAGCACTTTATGACTTCCACAAAGTTCTATTCAAATGTGGACATGATGGATACTGATGTCTAGTTTAATATCCAAAAGAGGTACATACCATGACAAAATCAATCTCATATTTACTCATTTTATTTAAAAAAAAGCTTTGACATTCCAGTGTTTTTGTTTTCCATTTTCTAACAAAAGAAGGAAAAGGTGAGATGACACTCCAGATTGTCAACCATTATTCTGAACCTCAACAAAACATCTACTCGGATCACAAACATCTTTGCAGCCGTGGTTCGGTTCAAGCAGTCGGGCTTGAGTCTTCCAAAGGCATATATATATATATATTTGTAGAGGTGTGTGTGTTTGTATGCATATACCAGGGGAACAGGGTGGGGGGCAATCACCATTTGCTCACATTTTCTCATTGCTCTTCGATTTCTGAATAAAAATAATAATAGTAAAACCAACAAAACCCAATTTCACACGACCTGCAGTGCCAATAGTCAGTCATCAGTGCTCCTTGGTGGTGTTAGAATTTGTAAACAAGGTCTGCTTACTGTCTCTCATGGGTCATATCTAAATTTTGTTTCTGATTTCCACCGGTCAGAAATGCTTCAACAACAGAAGGTCTTGTTATACAATTTGTATACAGACTGAGAAGATGGAGAAGACGATGGAGAAATCATTTTGGTTTATGAGAATTGTTTGGAGGAGGCGGGTGACTAAGGGGGAAATGACAAAAACATGAATACAGGACAAAATCTTTATATCTACTGCAGCTGCTTTCAAAACACACGTTCCACTAATGTCCTCGCACACGGTACTTTCCAAAGGTTGCAATTAGGTCCAATGTTTCCAATGTTTTATGTACAATTAGGTCCAATGTTTAATTATCTGTGAAACACACCTCTCTGGGCTCAAGCCGTTTAGTGAGAGCCTTTCCAGAATGAAAGATAATTCTAACAAGAACTGCATCTTTGCGGAGAATAACCGTCTCTCTAGAGTGTGATCAGATTTGGGTCAAAGTAGACAAAATCCTCTCAGTTATTCTAGGAGGAATTCCCAACACATGCACCTTTACATTTGCTTTTTCCTCTTGAAAATTGTCAATTTTGTATTTGTTATACTCAGGTGCCTTGGATTCAAAGGGAGTGTTCAATATAAACATGAATATCTATGAAAAAGTGTGGATCACGATTTTCTCTGCAATTTGAGTTGACGGACTAAAATCAACTGCTGCCAGAAAGACATTTCATACCTGCGGCGTCACGAGAGACTGTGGTGAACTTCTCTCATAAAAGATCTGAGTAGGAAACATATTTGGTGAACAGTCATTATAATATAATCACACATGGTCTCTTAAATAATTTGAATCGTTTCAGTCAGACTTTTAAAAGACATACAAATTTAAAGGATTCTGACTATTTGATCCATGCCTGATTCTTGTTGTGCTGAAACAACCTAACTACAATGTCCAACTGCACGACAGGCATGTTACAAAACGCCGCTACTCTGAAACACAAAAGAAGAGCCGAGACGGGAATTCGACTGAGATTCTGAATTTTAAAAGGAATATCCCGGTGATGTAGCTTATCCCATCCTTGCTCTTTATAATACTGCGACTACAGAGGTGGTTTCACTTTCAGTACCGAAGCGACACACGAGATACAGAAAGCAAAAAAGAAAAAAAAAAAAGACAATCACAAATAAATTCAATGGGGAAAGTTCAGTCCAAAGGCCTTCTACTGTTTGCCCTATGCCAGGTGTCCGTATTTCCATCGAGTGCATCAGTCTGCACTCCGGCGAATCGGGAGATTTGATGCAAAATTGTGCCTGCTTGCTCTTGCAGATGCAGCTGGAAAAGCATCCCACTCAAAAGAGGAACCCCCCCTTTTCAGAGTAGTAGCGACCTCAGTGTGTGTGGGGTTTACTTTGCTAGAGGGACTTCGCTTGTTCTTGGCGTCACCAGAAAAAACAAGGGAAAGAATAAAAAGGGGAAACATAACTAAAGGGAATAGTGGTTTATTGTCTTTTTACTGTATTTTCCCATTCAGTAAAGGAGTTGTGGTCATTGAAGTTCTTTAATCTGCAGACTATGTACAATAATTTATTAGAGTAGTTAGATCTAAAACTGCTTATTCATTTTTCTATTTTGCTCTATTTCTTAAAGGAGCATGACTTTTTCCTCATTTTCACTTATAATTGCTGTATAAAGTCATGAGTAACTTACAAGGTTATGTGCTATAAGAGTTGTGAATGTTCCAGAGGTGTGTGAGTGTGTGAGTGTGTGCGTGCGTGCGTGCGTGCGAGTGTGTGTGTGTGTGTGTGTGTGAAGGAGTGAAAGAAAAAAAAATCCAGACTGAGACCTCGACAAACCTAGAGTGGGAAATATGCGGAAAAGGAAGTAGAAGAGAAATTGAAAAAAAAAAAAAGAGTGGGCATGGGGGTGGAGGGGTATTTGGGAGGAGCAGGGAGAGTAGGCCTTGTGTAGATTAGTTGGTGGGCTGACAGTAAGACGGTGGTGTGGGGCATTGGAGGGTGATGGTGGGGGGGGGGGGATAGTAATCTTGATTCGGGGTGTGCGATGGTGTTCAGATCTTGAGGTTCTTTAGAGTTTCTGCTCTCTTCTTCAGCAGATCTCCCACCTCTTGTAGCGAGCGCAGGTAACTGCTTTGCACCTTGTCCATAGCAGCCTTGGCAAACGAGCCTTCCTCCTAGAAGAAAGGCACACAAATGAGGGGGAGGGACGCTTTTCGGGCGATAAGAGAGAGAAAATGCACGTCCGTATGCACGCCTACCTCTGTGGGTCCCTCCAAGGTGATACTGGCCAGTTTAAGGGCTGTCACGCCGGTCTCCTGCCCCTTTATATACTCCAACGCCTGGGTAAGCAGCTCCTGCAAGCTCCCCGTCAGCTCCTGGAACCCGCACACCACCGCTGGCTGCAGGGGAGAGAAGCCATCGGTGGAGAGTTACAAGGGGTATAAAGCTCTCTAACCGGGTGAGCGGGTGAACAAGAGAGTTTATTGTGTTTCTATCAAAGCTGCATTAGCCGATGAGTCCATAAATGGGTGCATTTATCTATTTTAAGGATGTGAAAGGGTTAAAAAACCGAGGAACTGTACCAGGGCCGTGTTTGTGTCCTTTTTCTTCTTTTTCTTCTTCTGTAGACTTGCCTTGAGTGGTCGGAGGACCTTCGCACAGTAACTAGCCATCCAGAAGACTATGCACACCGTCTATGAAGGATAACAACAATATGTTACAGCTATAAAGCTCAGCAGTGCAATGGCTGGCAGAGGGACACCACAACATCAGATACACTAAGGTAGGAAACATAAACTGAAGCACCTCAGTCACACGTGTCTCCCTATGTGTGGAAGAAAGCACAGATGTCTCACCTCAACAAAGAAGACTAGGTTTTCTAATAAGGAGGGCCAAGTTTTTAATCTGCTGTCTTTCATTTCCAATAAATCTCCTTTGCATTTATTCAGTATTTCTGGGGATACAAAGAGAGAGGAGAAAAATGTAAGACAGGATAGACACAGTATCAGTCTATATTGTTACTCTTGTTTTTGTTGACTGTGCTAGAAAGCAAGCAATCAAGCTGGCAACATACCTTGAAGCTGTACTACTAATGATTTGAAACCGTTACAGATCTGGGTTTGAAGCTCCGATGACTCGTCTGAAAAAAACAAAAAACAAAAACAAAAACGGATGGATAATAGGCCAATCAAGGTAGCATGATTTCATGATTTCATGTTATTTCCATCTCTCCTTCTTACCGAGTCCAACAGTCTCCAGCTCCTGTAGATGGACAGACAGCTGGAGGGCAGCAACCTGGCATTGACAGCTCCCACTGGACAGGGCTGGGGCCAAGCGAGTGGAGGGGGGTCCCAGGAATGGATACTGCATTGTACAAATAGCATCATTTTCTACCTTGTGAATAATCAACCCATGTGTAAGACAATTAAGGCTGGGCATCGTTTGAACCCGGTTCCTGTTCCAGTACCAAATCACTACTTTTTGCAGCACTTTTTTGAGGCAATCAACTTTGTAGAGATTTGTTTGCAAAGTGTGAGTAAGCGCAGCGTAAAGGGGGGCTTTTATTTTGAAGTTCAGCTTCCATGTGCAAGATACAGTGCATTTACACTGGGGAAAGATCTTAACTAGTATAGAGATGCCCAGAAAATCATTTTTTCTGTACTGACCTTCGGTACCCAGCCCTAATGTCACTCAACATCATGCACCAAATTATGTATTACCTGTGTGTAAAACCTACTTGTGTGTGTTTCTCTGATATCTGAGCTGCTGTCTGTAGAGTCTGGTCGAGCTGGGAGAGCAGGCTACTGAGGATGGAGGTCTTGTCTCCCACTCCATTTTCATTGGCCATCTCGGAGTTCTGCTGCGAGGGGGCGTGTCCCAGCAGGGCCAATGAGGCGAGGAGGCGAAGCGTTAGAGAGCGTATCCGCAGCCAAACTGACTCCTCCTCTAGAGACAGACGCCTGTGCTCCTCAGTCAAATGTCTGTGAAAGGAACAGGGAACAGGCACACGCAGATACGTTGAGGTAACAGCACTTTCTCACCGAGCACACGTGCCTGTTTCTGCAAACATGTTGTGAAAATATGCACCGATCCTTAGGGTCCCAGCTGGTAAAGACGGTCAGGTCTCTGTTGTCCCTCATGGTATCCCAGGGAATGTCATCCTCCTCTGGAGACAGACCCATGGCCTTCACACTCTCCTCCAAACTCAACACACTGGAACAAAACAAAAGACACCACACACATAAGTTAAGAATTCAGCTCTAGGTGTCAGTGTGTGTGTGTGTGTGTGTTTGTGTATATTCTCACATGTCTGCCTCCAGGAATAGGTCCAGCAGCATCCTCTCCGTGCGGACCTGGGCAAAGTGCAGCGACTGGTTCAACCTGCTCCTGAGAGCAATGAACTCTGGGATTTTCTCAAACGCTCCGTACTTATATGCCTGGATGATATACTCTGAGGTCTGGTGAAAGCATACGGATAAAGACAAAGGAGAAAGTCAAGCGGGTAGAAAGAGGGAAATTAGTCAGATTTTATGGAGAGAAATCAAGCACAAGAATAAATGAAAGAGACGACGAAGAGGAATGAGAAAGTTAAAATATGAGCATGTGATCCTGGCCTTTTAAAGCCTCTAATCTAGTGGAAATTACATCTAGAAGTGGGATGGACTTACATCTTTCTGGTTAGAGTGGAAAAACCTGAGGGAGAAATTACAGGACTGGGAGGCAGCAGCAAACTGACCCAATGACTCAGCATAACGTGTTAACAGATACCTAAGGATAAGAGAGGGCATATTTACACTCATAAATCTATTGCTAGTTGTTTTATGCTCGTCAGGTTTAAATGGAGGTTTCTGCGTGCATGTACTGACCCTATGGTGTCGTGCTGTACATGCTTGGCATCCAGGCTGGAATAGAGGTCCACTACAGGCTCAAAGGCTCCCAGGTGACAGTAGAGGAGCAGCAGAAGCAGCTTGAACTGGGCGTTGGAGGGGCTGTGGGACAGACCCTCATGGAGGACACCGAAACACTGCCACACCATATTCTCGTCCCCTACAACACACAGCATTTACACACATTATCACAAAGAGAGAGAGAGACGGAGAAAGAGATCGAGAAAAGGAGAGAAAGACTCACCAGTCTCTTTCCATAGGTCAACGTATACGTGAGCTGCCATGAGACAATACATATCGGAAAACTGCAGCTCCGTCTTCAGAGACGACTTCCCTATTGGACAGAGACATCCAGAAATCAGAACAAACTAAGCCAGTCATTGTTTACTGGAAAAGCTTAAGGTCCACTTTTACACCTCACATTAACATCCACCTTGTATCCAGACAGTGTTTAGATATGATTTCGTTAGATCACATTTACACCAGGCATTAAAATGAGTCTCTGGCATACACATTCAAATCAGGATTTCTCTTTTCCTTCCCTAAAACGCTGATTGCAGTGCATGCCACTTATTCTCGCAATATTTACATCCATAAAATTGACAGTGTAGATGGTGGAGGAGGGGGATGATGTAGCTTCATTCACACTCAAACCATTATCAGTGTTTTGAGCCTGTATAATCCTTCGTATGCACTGAAAACCTGCCTGATGCAAGCAAGGAACTACGACCAAATCTCTGAAACATCCTGATTCCTAACAGAATCTTATAATGTGAGCACCTCTAGGACTAAAAACTCATGACTTGAGACAGATTGTTGTTAAATGTGAGAGTGTGTCAGACTAAATGTCTTCTAATGTATGGTAGGCATGAGGCGCATACCATGTAAATGCGACATCTTGGGTTTGAATCTGGCCCACAACCTTTGTCGCATGTCATCCCCTCCCTCTCTCTCTCCCTATCATTCCTGCCTCTCTATCTAATAAAGGCAAAATGCTTGCCTCGGTTGTTTCCCAAGTTTGTTCGTCAAGTACTCTACTACTTGAGCTATTTCCATTTCTATAGCTATAGGCTATGTATTCCTTGGAGATGCACTGCATTTACACTTTGTTGTTAATGTGGTCACATGCACCTGGTTTGGTTGATCAGTTCTTCAATACATCTCAGGTGCATTTACACCTGGATTTTATGCATTTGCTCTACCTGTACACAATCTGATGACACAGAACGCATGTTAATGCCAAGTATAAAAAGGGTCTAAGAAAGCAAAAACTGATGCTCTTACCAAACCGTAGCCCATGATGATAGTGAGCTTTGAGCTCCGCGATAAGCCGCAGTTTTCCATCCGTGTCGAGAGAGTGATGCAGTCCGAGCGCGCGGCTCAGCTGACACACACACAAATGTCTCTGTAGCGCTTTGGTATCCTCTGGAAAAGCAAATCCCTCCTCCCCCTCTCCCCCCAATGGAACTGCTTCACCCAGTCGGTTAATGAACTAAAAAGTCAGGAGGAAAAAAAGGATATCACAACTTCAGTTCACAAGAGGGACCTCAACGATATTGCTATATATCGGTGCATGCGTGTGTGTGTTTTACCTGAACGTGTTGGTCAGGGGAGAGCAGGTGCAGGTATATTTTTAGGTCGGTGATGCAGCAGGGTTTGTCTCCGAACTTCCCAAAGAACTGCACCATTAGCTCTAAGGGCTCACCTGTTTAACACCAAAAAACAGGCCGTCACATAATAAGGCCCAAGAGCCGAGCCAATTTGTGAAACCCTTTAAAGAAGATGGGCATGTAATTATTTTACAATCTGAATTTACCTAGCTCTCTTTCCTCAGGCAAGCCCCTTTCTCTCAGTCTGTGTATTAATTCGAGCCGGGCTAGGTAGGGGCCTCTGAGTGGACGAGACTCTTTGCTGTCCTCCCCCTTAATTCTCTCTTCCACAAATCTCACCACTTCAGCCACAGAATAATGTACTAAGCCCTCCGCACAGCTGGAGAGAGAGGGAAAGACACACAGACAGAGATTAAAAATACAATGCTAGATGATGTGATATTCAATTGATCCCTGTAGGGAAACTCTCTTTTCTCTTGCCCCCCTCCACATGGAGGTCAGAGGTCAGGCTCAGCTAGAGAGCAGCAGTCTGGAGCTGGTAGGGATTCAGTGTCTTGCTCAAGGACATTTCAGCAGGGTAAATGCTTAGTTGTCTGTTTGAAGGATGGTCTACTAGGCCATCCTACCACCCCACACACCTGCATCTATTCAAAAAGAACAACCTCTGTACTCACTGTTCTCCTTCTTCTGGTGGGCTCCACGACTGATCCATCAGGTGAAAGAGGGAGTCAAAGTAGGCGGGATAGAATTGCCAATCATCAGGACTGGAAAGAGAGACACACGTGTTTGTATCTATTATCTGTAAAACAGTAATAGTTAATGCTTGACAAGTATGCATGGAGGATGTTCTCAGAAGTGTCTTCTCAGACAGGTGGAGGCTCTGACTCACTTTTTGAGTAGCAGCTTGTGGGCCAGGGCGTTGCACTCTGGCCAGCGCTGTAGTCGCTGGTAGAGCATCATACACTTATTCTCTCTGCTCTGTAACTCGCTGGTCAGTTTCTCTGTGGGAAGATGCATAAACACAGTGAGGAGGAATTACATACCAGAAATTACACAACCCATAGAAATTTTGACAAAGAAAGAAAAATTAGACACACTACACACTAACACACACACACCTACCCCCAAGTGGGCCCCTGATCACTTCGAGAGCTTCTACACACTTTCCCAGGCGCTCCAGGATCATAAAGTACAGTTGCACCTAGAGTAACACATGCAAAACCAGAGACAAATGTAAATACTACAAGCAATGTTATCACCATTAAGCTTGTGGCAGCAAATGGCAGCAGTATGAATCAGGGTGTCTGCAAGTTTCATCAGCTTAGAATGCCAGTTAGAATGAAATATAAAACCAATTTCATTTGGAAACAAAAAAAAAGGGAACCTAGACCTATCAGATTATAGTCTGCATGACTAGACTAATTTCTCAACAGAACAAACAAAACAGTACACCAAGAAACAACATTTTTTAGAACTCCAACACTGAATTTAAGACTTCAAATGCTATATTTAACTGTATTCACGACCCTTCAAGGCCTAGAGATTAGATAATATAATTTAAGACATTGTAAGACTTTTTCAGGACCTGCAGACACCTTGATGAATTCGCAGACTACTCACCTCCGCCTCCGCTTCGATCTTCTCCTCCCTGACCATTTTCTCCACCATGCGTTCAGCCAGAGGCAGGAACATGGTCTGGGCCAGCTTTTCATCTTGTGCTGAAATGGCCTAAACCAGGTGCAGAGACCAAACACAACAGAGCACGTACATCATTCAAGCGCAGTTCTTCATTATGACAATATTTCAGGAGTGTGAAAGTGTGTGTGTACAGACAAGGGCTGTGTTGCAAAAGCCCGCCCATACCTGCATCACCAGACTCATGACAGACCAGAAGTAATAAGGATTCTTGGGGACGATTTTATAGAGGGCCATTCCCGCCTATAAAGGACAAAGGTACACACTAATTAGTAAGGTACAGATGTTGTCGGTCATAAACATCCCTTTCATTATTCTGCGGACACATGCTCTCTCACCTGCTGCATCTTCTTGTACTCCCCGACACGAGCATAAGCCATGAAGAGGTGAGAGTGATACTCCTCACTAAGAGGAACCTTCTTCACCGCAGCCTCGTACAGCTTGGTTACCAACTCCGCTGTAACAACAGACAAAACAATACACACATTCCAATAATGTCACCAGCCTTTCAAAACAATATGTGTGTGAGTGTGTGTGTGTGTACTCACGGCGGTGCATCTCTCGGTACAGTATGGTCAGAGCCTGTAGTGAGTTGTCATCGGTGGGCTCTAGTGTGGCCACCTCCTGGGCCAAAGTGAAAGCCTCATCCTGCTTCCCAGTCCTCTGCAGACCAATGGCCTTTAGGACCTGGGAGGAGAGAGAGAGGGGGACAGAAAGTAAGAGAGAGAGAGAGAGAGAGAGAGAGAGAGAGAGAGAGAGAGAGAGAGAGAGAGAGAGAGAGAGAGAGAGAGAGAGAGAGAGAGAGAGAGAGAGAGAGAGAGAGAGAGAGAGAGAGAGAGAGAGAGAGAGAGAGAGAGAGAGAGAGAGAGAGACAGAGAGAGACAGACAACAGAGACAAACAACTGTAAGAGGAGTCACTGTTCAGATTAGGAATGGGAAAATTTGTGACTGTCACTTTGTGAGGTGTGGGATGTGTATGTGTGAACGCATACTACACTACCACCTACAAATAAAGTCAGCTCACAGGTAATATAATGTTCTTGTAATCAACAGAATAATAATTGTTACCTAGTATAGGGGCATTACGCATACATTTGGCCATAAATTTCACCTGCTAGTTTTACAGCATCTTCTGTATGGCTGTGTACCTGTCACACAGACTTCATGAAATGTATTAATACACAGGATCTGTTGTAACTATCACATGTGCTATTCTTGGATGCTTGGATGTTGGAGGAGAGACTGGGGTATGTGATGTCACTGAGGTTAGCAAGTGGGAACGTCCCACCACAGTTTCAGAGAATGTAAACTCTGCTTCTTCTGTTATTACTTCTGTGTTACCAAAGCACGACACTGCCGTCTAGTGTTTCGGTGGTCTACGCGCAGAATCACAGACGCAGAACCATAACAGCTCGCACCGCCGTAGGCATCTATGCCGTAGCTACGGCGGCAATTCGACGCTGAACTATAATTTGGCCTTATGTTCTGGCATCCCAGAAACACCCTGCTCCACACCTGCTCTCAACACTGACCAGAGCTACACTCATTTACATTACCCTGTATCTACACTTCACAACATTAGGCACAATAAATTCTAACCTCGCTAAGGGATGGCTGACCTCCCCTGGCTTGAAACAGCCTGCTCAGCAGTTCAGAAACCAACAGTACCAACAATCATAAACTGAAGGGACAAAATCTATCAGCGAACAGTAAGTTTAATGAAACGTCCCCTAAGTTTGACTATATAAGACAATTACAGCAATAGCAGAGAACAGAGTATGACTACCCACTCCTACCATAGCTATGCCATCATAAGATATATAACTCCTGTCTCAGTCACAAGGTACAGTAAGACTTCCTTGTTTTCAGCCCAGCTGGTGTTCTTCCTTTCAGTCAGAGCTACTGGCTGCTCTGTTCACCTGTTTCAGAAGCTGGAGAACCTTGGTGGCCTGATGTAATGATCCCTGACTATGAATCTCCAACTCCTTGAGTAAACTAGTAGTGGATGTGGCTACAAATCCACGGTGCCCTATTTCCACAGGGTGTACCCGGCTTTCTAGCCTCGTTGTTCAGCCTCAACTAGCTCAGTGTATCTAAGCTTCTTAATTTCATTTGCCTCATCTATTGCATCCTCCCATGGTGCAGTGAGCTCTACAAAGTGAACAGTTAGCTGAGCATTGAAGCAGGTGCTGGTGCTGGCCATCTCTGGCGGGACTGTAAATTGCTAGGCCAGTCTCAATAATAAAACCTGTTCATATAATAAAATAATAATAATATAATCTGTTTGTCTTCAAGTGCAAAGCCAATGTGATGCTTAGGACTCTCTTCTAACAGTTAAAAAATAATTTCTGTTCATTTATCCCCAATTGCTGCTGCCAGGAATGTCAACACTTTGTTATGCCGCCATGTGTATCACCTTTGGGCTAGACTAGTGTTACATCCTGACAGGATGCGTCTGGGTGTTTCTGTTTCTGAACACAGAGGACATGTTGGGTCTTTCTTCACCTAGACACTGGTTGAGGTTGTGGGCTGATGGCAGCACATTTTTCCAATAATGAAGCTAATCCTAAATGCCTCTACATTCCAGCGCTTTTCCAATCATGCTTCTTATTCTCGACAGATTCTGATAGGTTGTTGCTTCCTCCCGGCACATATGAATGATAGAGGTATACTCAACGAATCCTTCCCATGCAGTGTTACACTGCTAAGACATCGTTGGACTCCTAGCCATTTCCTAACAAATGAGCCAATTTTCTCTATTCTCTCCAATGTCTCTACCTTCACTATGGGTATCTCTTACATGGTCAGTGGCCACATCTGCCTATAGGTAAATGTTAGGGGAAATTCTTCATTGACACCATGTGAGCAGGAAAAGCTACATTTTGTAGTCATGAGAGTGAAGCACTGTAGTTACAGTAGCACAGTGTAGTACAGTGAATTATACCTATTGAGGCACCTTGAACAATTTTCAATAATCATGATTAGCCCTGTAACATATACACACACACACACACACACAAACACAAACACACACACACAGTGACTACTGCAAGGACAGCAAAAATTACAATAGGTAAAATTGTCTTCATACACTTAGTGGCTCCAAAATACCTTAACATGTGACCACATGGCAAAATTATACAGCAGGGCCCTGGATGTATCCCACAGTTATAACTATTTGTCTCCGACTCTGAATTCATGGTAATTCCAGACAGCACATAAGGAATGTTTAAGCCAAGGTCACTTCAAAGTGTTCAAGCGAACTCTGTGATCATCTGACAGATGTTTGAGAAGTGTTTTCTTTTCAACAACACCAATGATAAAGGCAGATTTGAGGTTCCCAAAATTGCAGCTAAATACGTTGTAGGTACCGGTGCTTCTTGACAGCAGGGTCACCTGGTGGTCTACAGTCTGGTAACCATGAGGTCACAGCTTTGATCCCCACAGCAGCCAATGTGTCCATCCCTGTCAAAGTGTCCTTGAGCAAACTGCTGTCCTCTGACCGCTCTTGTGAAATGTGTGCGTGTATGTGTATATCTTAAAGAATATGCAAAGAAACAGATTCCAATATAGGTGAGGAACTGATTAGGGAGACAGATTTTAAAGGTTGCTGCATGACACCAGTTACTCATCTCTTGTTTACGTTGGTCTTCTTCAGTGAAAAACTGAGTTGGTGGTAGGATACATTGCTGCTGATACATTCTTTTTGTATTTGTTTTAGAGATCCATGTAAAACTATGCCAACAGTGCCACAAGGCTTCATAGAAAAAAACAAAACTAAAGGCTTTCAATAGTTCCTTAGCAACTTACCTTGGCACAGTGCAGGTCCTTATGCTTTTTCAGCAGTTTATCTGCCTGCTGGATTGCCATCTTATTGTTGCCATTATCAAGGTAATCTGGGAAAACATGAGGGGCAATATGATTACACTGATCAGGATGTTTGTAATTATTAGATTTGAATGCATCATGCATGTTTACACAGTGTTCAATGTTCAAGTACAATAGGGTGAACATAGCTATTGTAGTCAAATGTGTATTAATGTGTAAAGCTATAACTAAGAATGCGTCCGTGAATGCCTGGTGAAAGCAATGTGTGCACACACACAGAGACACACACCTCAGTCCAGGCTCTTCAGGACAGCTGGGTGCCAAAATTAACTGTGCCAGACAGTACATTGTGATTATGTCATGTCTATTCTCTCTGTCCAAACTGTGCAACTTTGTTGAACATAACAGATGAACGACAAGTTGGCGAAAGCCTAGATACATTTTCAGACCCTTTGTTTAAGTCTAGGGATGACAGGTTGATGGTACTGCTGCCAAACTAAGCTACATTGAAACTGCAGCCGTGGATGATGGAGAAATTAGGCTACTAACGTTACAGGGTGGCTAGTCTAGATTTTTTTTTCTAGTGTTTAGTCTACTTTTTAACTGCATTACTGCTGCAGCTCAGTGCTAAAAGGTAATTATTAATCATCATTCATGAATCAAAGTCACACTCTCAACAAAATCTGACCCTTTATCAGTTAGGGCAGCGACAGTCTGGACAGCAAGACTGGGGAGTTATGGTGAAAGTTCAGTCAGTGCAAAGCTAGGACAGAGCTGCTTGTAGAAAAACTCATGGTAAATCAAATATTAGACAGGGGCAAAGCCTCGTTCTTTAAAACACAAATATGAACACATCTCTGAATCTACATTACATACAGTCTTTATTCAGAGCTGTACACATACAGGACCATGAGCTGTGACAGGTCCAAGCAAGCTAGCTAACGTTAGCTAGCAAGCTACCACTCACTATTTAGTTAAGTTAGCTTGAAGCATTGTCCTTAAACAGTTATGAACCTACTGTTAGCTGTAAGCTAGCAGTGTAACATTTAGCTACCAAACAGTTACCGTTTCAGACTACACAGACAGCTAGTCACAACAAAAATTCCTGACAACCTGGGGGGCACAACCCGCAGAAATATACAACTTTTCTTGTCTTTTTTTCCTTACATGCATGCAGTTGCAGCATGCCCATATACTGACTGGCTAGCACACTGCTAACCGTAGCTAGTTAGCTAGCTGTCAAATAGCTAACGTTAGCAAAGGAGAAAGCACTTTGTCTTTGAGAATGATCCTAACCGGACGACAAATCTCTGAACCAGTCAATGCGGTAACACCACCGAGAGTATCTACAGGTTAGATAGAGAGATTAACGGTTTCTTCCAGAGAGCCTTGGGACTAGTGCCGTGCCTGGCTCAGTGGCACCCCGGTTAAGGTGCACTGTCATTGGGCGCTGCAGGCAGCGGAGTCCGGGGCTGGGGCTGGAGGGGCCGCAGCGCTGCCCTCTGACGCCAACATCACCTATTGTCAACACATGCTCCGGGATACAGCACCACAACGTTTACCGAACCTCGAAACGGACCCAAATATGTAATTTCCCATTGAATCCTTACCGTATATGGGTCTGAGTCGCCTGTCGTTGGGATCTTGCACATGGCCTCTCGCCGCCATGGTGGAGTTTACCTGGGTAAATGTTCAGACATGCGTAGTCTACGCTGCCTCTAGTAGTGATTAAAGGATTTTTTTTTCGCTGAAGACACAATACACTGTAGTTATCTGGGCATGGGTATGAATATGCATGTCTGAATATGCACTGCAACGCTGCGTGAATCAGAAACCTCCAGCCCTACTATTTTAATATTTAAGATAAGGTTAGATTAGATAAAGTCTGTGCTACTCAGCTCCCAAAGAGAGGTGCAGACAGAGTAAGAGAAACTTCTCTTCCTGCAGTCCCAACTAGTTCTGATAACCTTTCTCCAAATGAAAGACTAGGCTACAATATATTCTATGGGGAAATAAAGCATGTCACTATTTCAGACAAGCGGGAAATAGAAAAAAAGAGATGCAGATCGTCTGTCTATTGATTGATATACATGATATTGAACCATTTGTTGTTGGTAATGTCACCTTGTCATGGTTGCTAACTGAATCTGTTCACAATCTGTCATTTGTTGATTTGCTTTGGCAAGAAGTAGGCTACTAGATTTTGCTAAGATAATTAGATGAAATATTTATGATAGACAACCTGTGGGCACACTGGGGCAATGCAGTATCAGCGATAGGATACCGCAAAGAAAAACAGAAAAATAGACTATACATAAGAATATAGCAAATGGGGGTATTTAAATAATGCAAACACTAGTAGATGTTAAGTAGAAATGTGAGTATGGGGGGGGAAATGAACTAGCCTACAGCATTTTGAGGGGGTACAAAGTAACAGCAGTAGAACATAAGCCTACTGAGAAAGAAAAATGAAATATGTTCAACATGAAAATATATATCTAAATACTAAATTTAGACATTCATAATATTCCCTAAAACAGGATGGAGTCAAATGTCAAATATTATATTTGACAGGTCAGGACAACAACTCCTGTGCTCAGTAATATCTGCAGTTGTTGTCATAATATGTATATTATATATTGTATAATACAATTATGCTCATTTGGATGTTAAAGCGCAAACATTAATCAGCAAGTCATTAGCCTATTCATTGTCATCAAGTTTTGTCTCTAGATAAATTCAAAAATAAGAACCGTGGTTCTGTGTTTGTCAGCTTTCAGAAAGATTTTCCTGTTGCCAAATATTGTTTGTGTTGTCTAAAGCCATTTTGTACACTTGAGTGAGTTTTGTGAATTTCTTTACATGTATACAAAGCAGATGCTGTAATTGAACAAGTTAATGTATTCATAAAACCTACAGTACTATTATTAATGAAAACTAAGGAGGTTATCACCACATAATAAAGACAAAACATATCCTCGAAGAGAAATTCCCAAGTCAAGAAAACAGGAGACAGCACAGCAATTTCCTTATTTGTTCAAATTTATTAGATATTCTGTTATGTTCCATTGTCTAGACCTTCTGTCACAGTTTGAAAACTGTGAAAAAAAAACTAATTGTATTACATTCACTACTAATTCCCCTGAATTTCACCTTATCAGAAAAGAGAAAATTGAATGCATTGTGAATCTTTGTCTTTCAAAAAACAAAAACAAAAAAAAAAAACAGAAAAAAAATAAAAGAAAAAGAAACAGTAGATTTTGCAAGTGCTTATTCATGATTACAAGAAAGATACAGTATTTTGGACTCAGTCTGTTCCCTATGCTTCTATCCCTCCCCTCACAGTCTTACCCTGGCTGGCATCACTGGTAATGCTACAAAAGTGTACATCACACAGTCTATTCTAGTCTACAGGGCAAATTCCCCTCATGATCAAACTCAGTCAGAACTTTTCAGTCCTCAGAAGTGAACTGAGGTCAAGCTGAATCTAGTTTGATTTTGAGGAGAACCCTCCCTTAAAAAAAAAAATTCCCTTCTTGTCTGATGCAGTTCAAGAGCTTCTCAAAAGCACTGATGCACTGATCAAACGTAAATGGATAATATCTAGACAAAAGAAAGGAAAATGCAAAGAATAAAAAAAATGCTGAGCATGCAGATCAAAATCTAGAGTTGTTACCATGGAGAAAAAACATTTTTTTCAATCATGTTTTGTAAATTCATTCATCCGCATGTATCAATGATGTCATGGGCACATGTCATGCTTGTACAGGTGTAAAATATGTCGGCAACTTCCTGCATAGTTTGACACATGCATCTCCTCCTAAGTAAACCTGTACATTCATTGGCATGGATGAGGTACAGTTAAAACCATGGCATGTGAGACAACACATGAATAGCATGCTCCACCTTTCACACTGTATTCAATAGCACACCGTCCACAGAGCTGACATTACCTGCTCTGAGAATACAATTTACTGAAGTTACTGTTACCAGTACAGTATTGACAATGACAGACCTGACGATGCTTAGTAGCTGTGAATATTCAATTCAAGTCGCTATTTGTAAAGTTTGCCTATTTGTATAATGGGCTTATTGAAATGTACACGTCCGGCCCTCTCTTTAAGCCTGTCCACTGGACTACACATGGATAGGTTACAATGAAAACAAGGATTTTGGAGACACTGGCTGTCATAGATGTCTGAATAAACCTCTTAATCACAGCTGTAATACTAAGGTGATCATGATCATATAAAACATCACAAAATACTTACACCTAGCGCCCAACAGGATCTGCATTAAACTCAAACTAAAACAAAAAAGACAGAACTAAGCTCTTGCTCTGATGAGAAGCTACAACCTGAAGTCAGAGAAACTGAACCACAGGCAGCCAGAAGATGGTGGAGCAGGACAGGGTGGGATAAACGCCACCTGCTTGCAGGTCAAGGCTTATACTATTCTACCCTACGCCAACCTAGACTATAGGGGTAAAACTTGACGACTTTTGTCGAAACAATTTCATCCTTAACTATAAATAGTCAAGAAATGTTCAGACTGACCTCATACTCTCTTGTAGTTAAGGTAGATGAAATGCTTAAAATCACTATACATGGTACAACCAAACCAAAAAAAAACAAAAACAAAAAAAACAAGAAACAGAACAAAACAGAAACTAAATACCCAGAATGCTTGTCAATCCACAACTGCAACAAACATTGCAGATCTGCCTGGACCCATATGCTCAGTCAGTTGAGAGAGAGAGAGAGAGGGGGAAAGGTAGTGCAAGAAAGATCGAAACACAGCTACCTCGATTCATGCAAATGCACAAATTCTCCTCCTCACCACTGTTTCAGTAAAGTAAAAGCTTTCTGGAGGCTTCGGGCCCACCAAGCCCTGTATTAAAGCCCTAGCCAGGGGGAGGGGACATGCAGCAACAGCATGACGCGAGTTCAACATGCTGATCATGGAGTGAAAGCACAGCTGTGTGCTAAAACCACTCAGAAGCAGCAATCTTGGTAGTTTTAGCTGAACATTATCCATCTCACTCCTTGGAGTGAAAGTCCTTAAGAGTAAAGGCAGGTGATAACACAAACAAGCACACAGATGCACACACTAACACGCAGATGCAGAGATGTATCGCACAGACTCTCTGACCCATACTCCAAATTTCCTAGAGGGAACTAACCCTCTCGCTAATGAACACAGACAATCCACTCGAGCAAAGCTGCACTGCAGCGACTGTACACTCGTGCAATGCCAGTTAGTGAGGAGCTGCTGCTGTCCACATGAACTTGCGGAGGGGAAGTGTCAGTGTGCACGTGTAAATGTGGGACATATGGGCATGGGCATGTGTGGGAAAAGAGTAGCAAAGAATTATCTATCATGCATAAGCATTATATATTTCCTTGGAACCATAATAAACAGGCATGGATTAGCCTCAAAATCAAAACTGTAAAGAAAGAGAAAAAAGAAAAGAAAACAAAAAGAACATCATCATTCCCAACCAACTGCCAGACAGAGGGGACAGTGAGACAAGGGGGTTGAGATCTATACAAATTTTTACTAGGACAAGAATATAGACAATATTGAGGGGAGAGAGAGACAAGGATAAAACTAGAGACAGACAGTTATAATACAAGGGGGGAAAGGTGAGGAGGAAAAAAATGGTCCAATACCTGCTTAAGAGATCTCATACCAATTTTTGTGGGAACCTTTATATCAGGAACTAAAACAACATTCTAATCAATTCAAAAGGCTTGACTTTCTGAGTCACGGTTTACACATCTGGATAAAAACAAAGCCCATTTTGATAATCGACTAACAATTACATATCAGGCAATTTACGTTCTGTGCAAAGAGTTTTTTTTCTTTTTATATGTATGCAAAACCGTTTTGTTTTTTTCTGAGTGAATGGGTGGCTTGTGATTGGGAAAGGATCTGTACAGTACTGTTAACCAATCTTGTCAAACCCCCCAATGAATCATGTGAGACAGGAGGAGAAGAGCAGACGTCAGGGCCACTTCCTCATCATGGTGGACGTGTCTCTGATGACATCATCATGACAGGGTTTGGTTGATTTGCCTCATTGCTCATGAGCAGCACTGGTGCCTCGAATCGGACCTGTTTTACGCAGCTGAGCGATGCAGGGGGAGAGAAAGAGGAGAAAAGCGTGATTAACAAGAGTATGTGGAGGGGGGGGTGATAAACCCAATGCAACAGATGGGCTTTGTGTTCAGTTTGGTAATAAAGACTGAAGAGATGCAGAAATAAGCCGTGCTTTGTGTCACAGCACCAACTCATGCAGTCATAAGCGGTGCAAGTTCAGAAAAAGTAGCCAACTTCCACCATTAATGAAAGGGAAAAACTTTTAACGAGCTGAGGTTATTAGCCTCATCCCCAACATCTCAAAACATCCAAAACATCAGCAGCAGGAAAACAAAATAAAAGCACTGAGTGAAGCATTCAAGAAGAGTACAAAGGAGGCGTGCAAAAGTTAACATCACAAAGGCAGATTCATGATAACCATGCGGTCATATTGAAGGAAAAATGATTCAAACGGAGAGCACAGGACATGAGAAGAAAACAGAGGAGAGTTATAATGGGAAGAAGGCAAAATGCAGAGCTGAGAACATGGCAAGCACAAAGGAATTGACAACTAGACAAACTGGACAGTTCCTAAAATTGACAAAATTGATAAAGTTGGACGGCAGTCAGACAACGATAAACACGATGAGTGGTAAGTGAGCGAAGAAAAGAGGTGCGTTAAGAAAAGTGCGGAGAATGAATCCATGCAACGCCACCATCTCTCCCGTTTTGGACTTACTCAGCCTGCCTCTAGCGTTTGACCTACAGGGGCGGGGCCTACTCTTCCGTTGCAGAGGTGCCTCGCACATCTCCCTTCTGACGCATCTAATGTGAAATTCAGGAGTAAAGGGTTAAATTAAGTCGGTTAAATATCTCGTGCCCCCTCCAGCAGCCTGGTCAACACAGAAATGAGAATGACGATCATTACTGCCATCATCATTCATAACAGAAAAAGTGCATTTCATGCGTAAACTCCCTTGCTTTTTTGCAGATCTGTAAAAGGTAGGAAAGACATTACTGTTGAAAAGCTGCTTTTCTTACATCTACCTTGCACTTCAGTCAGCAGCCCTAGGAGAAGACAGCACAGTCTGTATCTTAGGAAGGATGGGTGTGCATGTGGTTGGTTAATTACCTCCTCAAGCTCTTTTTGAGTCTCCTCCTCCATCCGCCTGATGTCCTCCATGGTCAAACCCACCCAGTTGTCAATCCAGCAGAAGAGCTGGCGGTGGAAGTTGGTGAAAATACGTCTTTCTTGCTGTGGAAGCAAGGAGAGGAGTTAAAGCCAAGTGTAGATTCAAGAGCATCCTGTTTGAAATGAAGACAGTGATTATTCTCAGACAGAACTAGGGATGCACGTTACAGTCTGTAAAATCTCCCTATGCTCTTGCCCGTCTCATTTCTTTCCTAAACTGAACTGTGCTTTGCTCCGTTTAATTTTCCCTCTCTCAGACAAGTGCAGGGACTTTCAGTAACAGTGAAGTACTCCTCATAGTAATGGCTCCCTCTGGTGCACAAGATAAAAAACAACACACCACACATATGATGATGGCACACTGCAAATCATGGTAAAGTTCCTCTACGCAAAATAAAGATCATTTGTATCATTCAACAGGCTTTATTGACTTGATATACAATGAAGAACAATCTCCGGTCAATTATTCATTAACATCCATGTAAATGATATAAAATAAACTATTTTATATCTGAGGTCTATATACAGTATATATATTGTGCTTTACCCTGTGGATGAAATTTTCCACTTTGCTCTGCAGACCCCACCATTTGAACTTGACAGTGACCAGTTTGTATGCGCACATATAAGGACAATCCGCCTTCAACTCATTCTGCCAGGGGTGAAAAAACAAAACAGTTTTGAGGGAAATACAACAATTGCTCAATGGGTACAGTCATGACAACTCTATGGATACTAAGAGATAATACATCTCATTAAAATTGCGCAACAGTGCATCTGCTCATATGCTAATACCTTCCATTCAGGGCCCAGAGGTCCTCTGTCCGTCTTGGTAGAGTGAAAAAGAGTAGGATCTTCCTCTGGCTTGTAGTCCTGAAAGGAAAGGACAGAAACTTAGGACCCTGCAAGAAACAGACTATACTGGAGTTGTCAGCTGTCCACACACCGTGTGTGCACAAGTAAATGTATTATATGTATTATATTATGTATTAATATATGCAAACTAGATGTTAATCCTCTGCTCTCCCATAGCTCCCTTGTGCTTATCATGCCAAAAATCATTATTTTCATTGCTAATGATGAATTGATGCCTTGCAACGTTCTTAATGCAACTTCATTATAAGATCAGCAACAAGCTGGAAGCCATTCAGCTTCCACTCAAACCTAAGGCTGGCAAATTTCCCACATACAAACCTGTGTTGTTAATTCATTCTGGTCTGCTATGTTGCAGCTGCAATCGGTGGGAAAACACAGAGCAAACTATTGCACCCTGCGTGCTAAACTGACACACACCTCACCCCCCTCCAACACACTGACACACAGACAAACTGCCCATTGTTCCCCAGCACCTAGCAAACCAGCTATCTAGATGGCTAAAAAAGGAAGGCTGATGCTGGCGGCAGACAATATGATATACAGTATGTGCTCATCACTCCTCATCCGTGTCTTTACTGTAAAAAAATACATTAACGAATCACATCAGTTAATCAAATCAAAGAATCAAAGGTTGTTTCTATATATTTCACCAACTCATACAACCTAATACAAACTCATCTTTCCAGATATGGATAATCAATCACTCGTTTAACCAAACCCATCAGATATATACATAACATAACCTATACATGAAGAACATCCATGTATTTGTGTTTCCTGGCTCTACCTTGCCTCCTCTGACCTAGACCAGGACCGACCGATTAAAATCATCCATAACGTATTCCTTTAGTTCAACTCAAACTACATGACAGTGATTGATCGAGCCTGCTCCCAAATACACACACGCACCAGCGTAGACAGGTCAGTTCGATTCGTGTCCTGGCATGTACCTCGATGCACCCAATGCCAGATTTTAAAGCTGGCTTCCATAAAATAACCGGCCTGCTCTGACTACTAAATCGAACGTACCCCAGTGCAATTCTCTGCGGACAGCGCTCACAATGGATGCGTGGATGGTGAGAGGAGACAGAGATTTTGAACAATGTAAAACTTGACTCATATACATTTCCTCATCAAAAAATGGGGGCTAATCTCAAAACATTCCACTGTGTTTCCCTGTTTTAAGTCCCTCATTCTTTCGGGACTTAAAACAGGGAAACACAGTGGGAAACGTGCAGAGTGTCAATCTATTGGAGGAGTGAGTGTTTGCCCCTTTAATCCCAGACACAGTGAAACAGTTCTGCCTTCAGCTGCCCATGTGCTGAGAAGGTTCAGATGCACACATCTTAACAAATGGTCTGCATAATGAAGACCAACAAACCATCACAAAGGTCCCACAGGATGTACTTTCATCTAAAAATAAATATGCCATGACAACAAACAATACCATAAAGTTGTGTCGCTTCAAGGTTATTCATTTTTCTTGATTGAATGCCACAAACAACCACTGCTACATTGCGGCTGCTAGGCAGGCTGTACATCAGTTGGCTATATGGTACATGTAAGAAGTTAAACATGATCATCATGATTATTTTGGTTGCACAGCCATTGATTTGTCATGTTCTCTAAGGCCATATGTAAAGACTATACGATAATAGGCTATATGAGAGATTTAAAAACAGGGTCAAAGATCATAATTTTGTTTTGTTCAATTAAATGTTATATAAATAAATTCCCGACAGCAGTCAGTTTCAGTCCAGTTAGTCCATGTGGCCCTCATGAAGACTGAGTTTGACCATTTAGCCAGACTCCACACTTTACCAAGTGTTTTGACTCCTGTCCTGGAACACACTGAGGAATCAGCAATCACTAGATTGTATTTTAGGTACTACAGTCCCATTCACTGCCCCACACCCAGTGTTCAGTCAGGAAATACAACTCTCTTAGACAAAGATAAAACCCAGACAGATTCTGACACTCATCACATCCACAGCACTCATCTTCAGACAATATTTCTCAACTACCGGGCCCTGAGCCCAGGGCTCACTGTGCTGTTTTAATCCATCAGATCTGTTGTGAAAGACTGGTGAATACCTGGAGCAGATGGACCTTCAGATTAAGCCTTGGCCTCAACACTGATCCACTTAAGTCATTATTGTACAGGAGCTGGTATTAAGAAACGCTGTAGCCGTAGGACAACTGCACTCCACCTGGATGAGAATGGCTTAATGTCTCCTTTTAGATTTTAAACCCAGGGTAACATGTTAGTTTAAGTATTATTGACTGAGACATGCCCCCATTGTACTTAAAAGGGGGGTTTTGAAAGAAGCCTGAGAGTTTTATTTAAGAAAGGCCTCATTAAGAACAAAGTAAGTCATCAGATTTTATAATCCAATGCTCTGTGACAGCATACCTTTCCCCATCTCAATCTTCTCCAGTTTGACATTAAATCAAAGGGTCAGAGAGCATTAACGGCTTGTTTTTCTAGCTTAGTAAATGCGGTCTAAATCATAGTGAGCAGCGCCATGACTTACTAAGAGCTTAAGGTTTGGTGTGGCCTACTGTCCATATAAACTCTAACAGCATAATACCATTAAGAGCGGTTTTGACAAGTACATCAAAACCATTACAATATTGTGATTTATAGCTGCCATTTAACAATATTCAACTACTTCATATAGTGATGGAAATTATTAATTGAGAATTTCCATGATGGGCATTCATCTATAAACTAATATCAATGTAGGTCTGATCTAAATCAGTTACAAGAAGAAAATGTCCGTGAAGTGTCCGTTTTTCTAAAATATTTTTGACTGCATATTACATAAGATAATGTGATGGCTTAAAACAAGAAGCTCATTATTTATTATCGATATTAGTATGATGAATTACTCTGTTTGTGCACTTATCAGCTGAGTGTGATTTTGTGGGTTTTAAAAGTAGCAAAGGAGACAGGCATATTTCAAAAGGGTTACCCACAACAGCAGCAGAAATAATAATGGCCATAGCAGCAAATCAGGCCTCTTACTCAAATGTAGCTAATACACCCATAGCCAAAGATTCCTACCATTATGATCAGCTAATTTTCACTAGAGATCAAGTATTTGCCCGACGTACCTAGCTTATTGTGTGGGATTTGTGCTAAATGAGCATGCTCAAAGATTGCAGCTCTGGAATGGTTAGCCATTCATGCAGCTTGCTGGTTTAGATGTGCAAGCCACAAAGCGAATGAGAGAAGACTCTTCTTATTAAGTGAAATCTTTCTGTAAGATCTTCTGAACCTTGGTTCCTGATGTGAAACACTTCACTTGACAGCCAATGCCAGGCTAGATAACTACCTCTGATATAGTGACTGCTCTCACAATACTAAAAAGGCATACCTCAATGATAACTCTAAGTGCAATTCCAAAACATTTACTCTGTTCATTTCATAGCTCATCTGGAGACACATTCTATGAAGAACAAATGGTCCTCATTTTCACACATACTTCCAGTCCAGATTCAAGCTTATTAATGTGATTTAAGTACCTCATACTGTGCGATCAGGCTCTATGGATGCTGACCATGATAACCATGGATAGATAAAGTGTATCCGTGACTAGCCAGCCTCCTCTGAGACCTAAAATCAACATGTAGGACCAGGCCTCTTCCTCAGGGTGGAGACATCCTACTGTAGATCAGAGGTATCAGTTACCAACACCAGCTACTGGACAGCTGCTGATCAGGCTGTGTGTGCTCTGTTCACATCCTTATCCTCAACACAACTAATCCAGCCACTCAGCGTTTTAACACTTACTTTATTGGTTTGAAAAGGCCCTCATATGTCATACGTTTTATTTTTGCATTGCAACAAAAGCCTACATAGCTCAAGTTTGGACCACATTTTCACATCATTAAGCAGATATATTGAGCATAAAAACTCACGGCAGTGGCCACTTCTTCTTTGCTTGCAATATCTATGGGAACCACCTCCACAGTATCCCACGTAGGACCATCCAGGTCATGCACCTGACAGAGAGAAAGGGAAGCAATTAAACCATGGAAACGTTGTGATAGGTAAGATCACGTGGCCTCAGCACACATGCATCAAGAAACACTTTTTGATCAAAAGTGGCCTTGATCAAAACTACAGCGTAAATCTGATGGGAGGATTAAATGCAGCTGTGTTGTAATATGGACATTTCTCTTGCATATGCACCAACCTACTCAGTCTTTGGGGCACCTTAGGGGGTCAGCAGGGGTCAGTACTATCTACTCAACATTAACATGTCCCCATTCTAGGGATGCACCGATCCAATATCCAGTATCCGAGCCAATCCTGGTGAATTTTGAGGTATCGCATCGGCTACAGGTTGTTCGATCAACTTCCGATCCATTTATACATTTATTTATTTAATCCCCATCCCTAGTGTCGTCCACCACATACAGCAGTGCAGCACTCAGCAGCTGGCAGCAGTCTGGACATTTTTTTTTAACAGAGCAAAAGCAGTCAAACAGCTAATTGTACTGTTTGCAATGCAAGTATCTGGAGGGGTGACAGCAGCAGAGCTACTTATAATACTGCTAATTTAATCAGGCACTTGAAGAAACAGCATTCAAAGGAAGTCTGTGTTCAGGCAGCAAACACTAGAGGATGAGCTGAAAGAACTACACTTGATAAATTACCCTATGTAATCACAAAAAACATAAAACAAAAAAAACCAAGAGAATTATTGAGTATATTGCACTGGATGATCAGCAACTCTTGGTGGTGGAAAATGTAGCTTTGGCTGTTTAATGGAGCATTCTGTAGCGACGCAGAAACTGCCGTCCCGCTACTGTACAACAAGGTATGTGAACACCTCTTGGACCGATTCAAAGATGTGACCACAATTAGTTTCACGACAGACGTTTGGAGTTCAGACGTCTGCCCCTTGTCGCTGCCGAGTTTGACCGCGGATAGGATTGATTTGAGCTTTACTTTACAAAGTGCAGTGTTGAAAAATTAACACATTAATTAATTCCAAAAACACTGGATTGGTACAGGGTATCGGCAGATACTCAAAAATGAAAAACGCGGACTGGTCTCTGGATCGGGACATCCCTACCATACGGTTCCTTCCAGTCACTTACATTTTCTACTGTTCCCATGTCAGGTTTGTGCCACGTCTCGATCTTTATCATGAAGTCATCCTTCATGTACTCATTCTGAAAAGACAGGAGAGAACATACAGGGTTTCCTACAGGGAAAATTCAATTTTTGGGCTGTGCTTCTAGTTGACATAATTACTTATTCATTTTATGAGAAAGATCTTGGCCTATTTCAGGGTATTAATCACAATTCAAATGCCACTCTCAACCAAAAGAGTGCAACTGATCTCAGCCAACAGAAACCCTGTACAGAGAATGGCATGAATGGAGGGTTCTGAGAGGTGTACTTAAATCCACAGCTAATCCAATTAACCAATTAGTTGTTTAGATTGAAACAACACTGGTGATGGTGCTCTGCTCTACTCTCATCTATTTTAAGCCCTAGCAAGAGTGGGTAGCTTGCAAATAAGGTACAGCAATATCAAGCTGAGATAACACTTACCGAAAGAGAAATGGTAGTATCAAATATGTTTCACACATCAGCAAAAGTATGCTACATAGACAAAATTTGTGTGTGTGTGTGTATGAGTGTGTGTGCATTTTACAAACAACTCACCGTCACAACTGCAGTGGATGGAGCAAAGAGGAAACAAAAGAAAAATGTGCATCAGTACCAACAGACCAAAATGATGTTATCATCTTTGCTTTGGAAAATTGAACAGTTTCATGTTACTGACAAAACTACTCAACTGTATAATATTTATAAAAAGTAAACTTAAGTGAATGTCATACATGCGACTATAGCTGGGCTATATCAACTGAATACATCAGCAATATGAGAGGAACTTTCATGCTGATCATATAAGAGCTGCCTAGTTAAGTAGATCACACAAGCAGAGTGTACTGAAGTGGTGCTTTGAGTTTTGATTTACTAGAGTATGAATGGTATGGTGGTTCAGCTGCAACTTACTAGTGCGACAGTATGGGTAGGCGTTCCAAGCCTTTTCATGGAAAACTAATGCTCCTTCTGGTGCGATCATCTTCACGAAACCTGGGACTTTACTACAGTGGAAGAAAAATAACAAATCAGGCCCACACTGGAGAAATAAAAACATTTAGAGTAGAGGTCTGGAGCAGAGACTTTTTGTCTTGCACAAAGTGAACAAAAAATTATTTGTTTAGCCGTGTGTATGGCGGCTTGATCATCTTATGATATAGGAGCAACATGAGGGAACAGTGTTTGGGTGCACCTGGTTCTGTAAAACGCCCTCATATTCCTTGGCTGATATAGGACCTAATGACACCAATGAAA